>NW_026889769.1:6795000-6952500 GCF_033153115.1 Saccostrea echinata
TTGGCCTTCTTCCTTCGCTTATTTGAGATTTTGTTCAGCAATTAAGTTTGCGGTTTCCTGTATACGGTGGCTCACCTAGTGTATTGCATTTGATTTATATTCAGCTTTTGATTACCCAGAAGTCCCTTTTTAAAACTTTTTTTGTACACCTTATATGATCTTATGAGGTGTTAAATAAAAACAGTATACTTACTTGTACTTCTGTCATGTTTTCTTCTTCTTCCTCCTTTTTGAAAAATTATTTAACAAGACATACGGTATAAAATTTTGTCATCAAAATAAAAAAAAAAAAAAGAAGAGGGATCATTAAATCATAAAATTACAATAACGGACAATAACATGTTAAGTTTCTCGCTGAGACAATGTTGCAAGAGTTATCGTTCTTAGATGTCATGATAATTGAGCGAATTAAATACAAATTTTTACATTTGTGTTCAAAATACGAAGTTTTATTAATAAAATTTATCATAAATTATCATAAAATGCCTATTTGGATACAATTAAAGGGGCATTTCGGTAGTTTGAAGGGGATTTCAGTAATTTCCAGGGGCATTTTGGTAATTCGGGTTACCCTAAAAACATTACTGTATAGTGGGATTTTCTTCTTATTTTAAAAATAAAGGAGGAAATCCATTTATGAAATAAAAAATTCATGAAAATTACAATGTGATGTGTTTTAACTTTATTAAACGAAACTCACTGAGGCCAAATAAAAAAATATGTGTGGTTCCGGTAACACCTCCAAACAAGTTAGGGTAGGTAGGTAGTTTTTTTTTTTCTTTTTTTTTTTTAAATATAATAAACATCTAAAATATCATTGAATGTTCTTGAATTAACTATTGGTGATGTTGGTGAGATAATACTATTGCTTTCTTCCAAGTGGTGACATTTGTTACTGACACTTGTAGGCCTACTGTGTGTTGAAACGATGTTGTCAAAGAAGGCCACCATTGCTGAAACTAAAACTAATACCGGAGCCAATGAGGGAAATCGGGGAAAATTCTGAAAATTTGAAAATTGCCAAAAAAAAGTTTAGGGTCGGGGGTATAAAATAGGGACGGTCAGGTAATCGGAACCACACATATTTTTTTATTTGGCCTGACCAAAATTTTCAGTCCGTTGATGCTGCAGACAAGAGTAAGATGAGATTAAATCGGATGAAATCATGAGTATGATAATTCCCTTTTAGCATAACAGTTACTGAAGAAGGGGTGTGTCCATCCTGTTAAATACATACATAAGTGTACATATTAGTGGTGATGTCAGCTATGCTTACAACTGTAAGTGTATATATACATGTATGTACATAATCATTTGACAAACAAGAATGTCAGACACCTTGGCCAAATGACACCTCAGCCTATATAATATATATTGACATTTAAGCCCTATGACACTCAGTCGTGACAGGTTGACAGATTTAAGAAGGTCGGCCCAGACAAAATTTTATTACAAAATATATATTTCCAATTTGTGACTTGAATAAATATCAACTGAAAAAAGTAAATCAAGTAATCCAGATGAAGATTTTTTTAATTAAAAAAAAGACATTCCTTGAGCACAATGACAATCATCAAGGAATGAGAAGACAAAGTGCTGATGCTGATAAACAAACAAGATGCTGCAGCGCATCCTTTGGAGTCTTGAGTGCGTGTCACATCAATTGGTGAAAATGAGGGGTTAGTTACGAGCAAGCTTAATTCTGAGACAGTAATCATGGTGATCAAGAACATTTACATCTAATAGATTGAATATTTTCTCATTCATTTCTTAAGAAAGCCACAAGTTTACATTCATAAATTCATTTGTTCGAGCCTGTTTTTTCCCAAGCTACCTGTAGCTTGGGGAAAAAAGCTAATGTCGAGTAAAAAATATAGGTTAATTTTAAAACTTATTTCAAAATATCTCGGAAAGTATACAAAATTTCAGAATGAATGTTGGTGTTAATGTACATTGTTTATTTGTGAATCGATATGAATAGAAAGAAAAAATTTAGGTCATTTGAAAATAAAAGTATTTTAATCACAAAAGTAGGTACCCTATTTAAGGAGTTCCATACTTTATCTTTTTTTTTGCACCCCAAATTTTTCATAAGTCGGATTTAAGCGATCCAAAGGCCTGTGGTGTGTATGGACTATAAACCGGACATGTTGGACATAAAATTCTTAGAAAACTAGTTTTACTAAATATAAAAATGTAGTATAATTTAAAAACAAAATATATTAGAAGTCAGTATTAAATCTGCGTATATGAATGCTTCAGGATTCAATATACCAGTTATATTTGCAGACATAACCAATGTTTTTTCAAGCTCGAATGGCATGCATGCATTTCTAAGAAGAAAGGAGGGGGACCGGGTGTCTTAAATTTCAGAAATTGCTTATTCATCTTCATTTAAATACAATTGTAAACTTTAAGTTTGTGATAAAATATAATGTTATATAATTAATTACATTTTTAAAGTAAAAGATATTTTTCAGCTTATAATCTATCATGTCTATATGTATGATTGTAGATTCATAGCATTGTTTTCACCCCAAGTCTGAAAGATGCTGTGAGAATGTAACTTACAGAGGTGGGGGGGGGGGGGGGGGGATTTTCCGATATAAATTCAAAATGTGTCGTTTTTTTTTTTTAAAAAAAACACAGTTACAGGAAGAAAGTATTTTTTCCAAAACTAAGTGATAGTTTTTTTCATAAAAAAAATATTTAATATGAAAAACACACATTTTTCAATGCCAAGATGAACCATAGTTTTTCAGTTTAAATTCTTCATATTTGTTTGTGTACCTCCACAAAATTACTTTGTTAGTGTCTTTAATTGTTTAATGAATGAGTCACCAAATTTTTACAGCTAGGCTAACTGACATTTTTGAAAAAGTCTTAAGACGGGACGTATTATGTTATGGCATTCATGTCTGTCCATCTGTCTGTCTGTTAGCTTTTCTCGTGTCCGGCTCATAACTTTAATACTATTAGGCCTAGGATTATCAAACTTTGTCAGCTGATACTTCTTGGGTAGAAGGTGTGTTGCGCACTAAAAGTAGCTCGCTCTGACGTTTAATTAAGATGCTATGGCCAAATATGGAAAAATCCTGTCCAGCTCATAACACCGTTCACAAAGCGTTCAGCGTTCCCTCTTCGTTCTGTTCACTTTGCATTCACCTATCGTTCAGTTTCATGGGGAAAAATATCTACGATATATATTTTTATTATACTAACTTAGCTTATAGGTTATTTATTAAATTACTCTAGAAAATAAATATTGTTATAAGGCCAAAATAAAAAACACCTTTGTTTCCCTTAATGCGACCAACCCACTTAAATCGTGCCGACTGAAAAGTTTTTTTAATAAGATTATTTAAATATTTTTTTTTATTGTTTATCAAATTTATAAAATACAATTTCATCAAAATCCGTTTTTTATCAGAACGGCGGCTTTTGTTTTACTCTCATTTGGTGCCGACAACATGTGGCCACAGAGGGTTAGTTCATGTTATAAATCAATGGTGACGTATCAATCTTATTATATCTTTAACATATTAGTTGAGACACCTTTTGAATTAATGTACCATGACTAAGGAGTGTTAAGATGGTATTTAAAAAATTAACGTACGTAGTAAGCATAGCAAAGCCTGGCTCATGAGTAGATGAGGGGCGCTCCTTGTGAATACATATCAATAAATTTCACTGCATTTGATTCGTTTTGATCTAATAAACAGTTCATGTAAGATCCTATTTTTACTACATAGGACCATAGGAGTTGTAAATGTGTCTTTGTATGATTATTTCATTTGATAAATATAATTCAGATGTTGTTTCTTTATTCCTTTTATTTATGGGGTATTGACTCCGTGACTATAAAATTAGATATATGAAACCTTAATCATTTTAGATATGGTTTGGTTGAATAATATATTGTTTATACATGTACCTGTACACTATTTCCAAATAGTATTGAAATCTTTAAAATTTGCTCATGGTACGGCTTCCTGAGACGGCCAGTTTAATTTGCTTTAGTTAGGCCCTTGAAAACAGGTTGTTTCTTTGCTTTAAAATACCTTTAAAATTTGTTGGACCGGTGGAAGGCTCCTAATTAAGACTTTTACTCGGCACTTATGGCCTTTGATCATTAAGCATCAGTAAGGGATCTTTTACGTGCCATCTACATGTATACTCTGACACTGGACCTACGTTTTTTATGGTCTTATTCGACTGACCAGTCTGCAAGTCCCACGTCGGGACCTGTGACGTAGAATTAGCTCCCGAATTGCATCGTGACTCCAAAACGAAACACTAGAATTACTGTGCCACGCGAGGCCCTTGACATTTTGTCTGTGTAAGTACTCGAAGATGATAGTAGGTTTGAAAAATGTACTCGAATGTCCGATGTTTCATTATTTGCGAATCTTGTGTTTTTTGTAAATATTCGATTTCAATAAATTTACGCTGGCCTGTGATATTTTACAAGTTCAAATGAATAATATTTGTGAATTAATTTACCATACATGTTGCTTCATTTGTATAATATTAGGTTTAAAATTTGTTTCTTTTGTTCTTTCTTATTTATAAAGATATTCAATTTTTCAGAATGTATTCCCAAACCTGCTGTCAGAAAAAAAAATAATTTACCTACCTACCGACCCATCTTGAGATTTTTGGGTCGGGTTAGGGGAAACAAAGATATTTTTAATGATGGCCTAAGCACATTCTGTACCTATGTAGAACGATGCTGAAATATTAAATTTAACTAAGGGCAATGTGCAAATACTTCAAGCACTGCAACATTTTGTTGTTTTGTTAAAGACGACAAATCGTTAATGGAGATATAATTATCCAAGTCAAATGATTACACAGCAAAATTATGAAAATATTTAATTCTAACACATTTTTTTTTCCATTACTACAGAAAATATTATAGTACTAGTTCTGAGAGTTATACATAGAACTGTGGATATCCTGTTAGTTTATTATCTTTGGAGCGAATTAATAAAATCAGTTGAATAAGACCTAAAATGAATAATTAAATTGAATTTATTATAAATAATTATTTATTATTTTATATGTATTAATACATGTTTCAAAATCTTTACTCCAATTATTAATCTATATGATCCATTGTTGGGATACCAATCCCGATGTATTCAGACTTGTCAAAATTTTGAAATCACTGTCAGACATTTGGTCTGACAAAGTCAAATGTTCTGTCGGACTGGACAAAGTTTTGTCAGACCAGGTACATGTACAAGGGATGGGTATCGCCAAAAATTTCGTATCATGATATATCACGATTTTTTTCCACAAAATATCACGATATTATCGTGATATTTTTACACTGAATTTTTACTACAATTTCAAATGAATTTCTATAATATTTCTTACAAATACGCTGTAAAGACATAACTTCACTCTTTTTTTTTTCATTTTTATTTATATAATATGAAGCATGTTTTGATGCCGTAGTTTAACTTTTTAAAACATTTTTTAGACTTCCTGTAATTTTTAATTAATAGTCCGAAGAAATAAGTGAATAATTTCTGGAATTTATTATCATGTACATGTACTAAATACCGGTATTTTAGTCTCCGTATCACGATACGTATCACGCAATAAAAAATCACGATATACCGGTATACCGATAAAATCGCGCATCCCTAACATGTACTTTATTTTGACGCTGAGAAAGGACCAATTGTCAGATGAAAAATTAAGGCCTAAAAATTTGAATTTATATGTACATATGGTCTTATTTTCCACACATATCCTTTATTGGATCCATTTAGCAGTAATGCATGATTTATTTTAATCTATAACAACTATGTAATGATCGTTTATTTACAATTTGAATTCCCTCTGTCATGGAATATAGATCTATATATAGCTCTTACATACATGTAGATTCGGTTTGGGGAAATGATTTTCTTTATTAAAAAAGAGTAACCGTAATGAGTTACTTGTAACTTCAGGAAAGAAAGAATTATATTTTAAAGTGCATTTTAACATGTTTAAAGTTAAAAAAAAAATCTTTGACAATGTGTATTTCGTTTGTGTCAATTAACCAGAAAAAGAGAAAATTGTATGGAATTGTATACAACCTTTTAAAAAGGAAAATTATTAATAATAGTGATAATAAGCTTGTTCATTTCAGTAAAATCATTTTTTATAATCTCTTCTCTGGATTTATTTGTGATTCAATTTAACAGTGAGAATACCCCCTTTTTTCGATCTCTGTATCATACTGATGTACATATATGATTGAATTTTAAAGAAAAAAGTCGGTCTGGTAAGTAAATGCTTGATCTGGTAAACTATATATTTTTACCAGACCTTATGTCCTGTAAAAAATTTAGACTTTCGCACAGACTGTGTGACAGACAGATCGAGAGCTGGACAGACAGACGCTAGGTAAAGTGATCCCTTACAGTTGGTGCCGCTCTGCTCTGCAGGCGACACAAAAATGTCCCATTTTTAGCTCACCTGAGCCTTTTCTGATCACATTTTGTCTGTAGCCTGTCTGTCTGTCCGTCTGTAAACTTTTCACATTTTCGACTTCTTCTCCAGAACCATTGGGCCAATTACAACCAAACTTGCCACAAAGTATCCCTGGGTAAAGGGGATTTAAGTTTGTTCAAATGAAGGGCCACGCCTTCTTCCAAGGGGAGATAATCGTGAATTTGTGAAAAATTAATGGCATCATTAAAAAATCTTCTCAAGAACCACCGTGCTTGAAAATATGAAACTTATGTGGAAGCATCCTCAGGTAGTGTAGATCTAAGTTTGTTCAAATCATGACTCCCGGGGTAGGGTGGGGCCATAATGGGCGATCAAAGTTTTATATAGGAATACCTAGTAAAAATCTTTAAAAATCTATTTCAGTCTCAAGAACAGCAAAGCCATGATTGGTCATATTTATATGGAAGCATCCTCAGATAGTGTACATTCAAGTTTGTTCAGATCATGACCCCCAGGGAGTAGGGTGGGGCCAGAACAGTAGATCAAATGTTAGTTTAGGAATATATAGGAAAATTCTTTAAAACTCTTCTTCTCAAGAACAGCAAAGTCATGATTGGTCATATTTTGATGGAAGCATCCTCAGGTAGTGTAGATTCAAGTTTGTTTAAATCATGACCCTTGGGATAGGGTGGGGCCACTATGGGGATTGAAAGTGTTACACAAGAATATATAGAAAAAGAAATCTTTTTCTTAAGAATAGAAAAGACAATTTATTAGTCATATTAATATGGAGGCATCCTCAGGTAATGTAAAAAGTAAAATTCAAGTCCCCCCCCCCCCCCCCCCCCCGTAAACTTTTCAATACTAACTGATTTTTGCTTTTTTTTCCTAGCGAATGTGCTCAGGTGAGCGATGTGGCCCATGGGCATCTTGTTTGATAATGCAAGATTAACAGTTGCAGTCATATTGCAGATTTTTTTTAGCCCTACTGGTCAGAGACCAGAAGAGCTTATGCGATAGTAAGGTGTCCATCGCCCGTCCGTCTGTCTAGCTTTCATCTGTCTGTAAACAATTTTTCAAAATGCTACTCCTCCTACAATTTTGGTCTGATTTCAATATAACTTGGCACAAAAGTAGACTACACTCAAATTTGTCATAGGGTATCCTTGGCCCAAGGGCTCCCGTTTATACTAAAACTAGGGTTGTTACCCTTAAACAAGGGGAGATAATTACTAGGTAAATAAAACCAAAAGTTCTGGTTGCTAAAAAATCTTCTTCTCAAGAACCAATGGGCAGATTATCATTAAACTTACACAAAAGGATGGGGATAAGTTGTAATCACCCTGGTGCAAAGGGCGTGATCTCAAAGTCACTTCAAAATTGACCAAAAATTACATTTTATTAAAATGTTGATATTTGCTTACTATAAGGACTAGCATCATCAGATCTTGTCAGTTGATCCATCTAAGGACTTCATATCATGTTGACTCAAAAGTAGGTCACGGTGACCTACTTTTCAAATTTTGCAGCCATTCTTCTTCAAAATGATTTAGAGGCATATTTTGAACAATTTAAGGCCTATGATCATCAAACTTTGTCAGTTGATTCATCTTGGATCCTCGGAGTATGTCAACTAAACAAAAGGTCACCTTGACCTACTTTTGAATTTTATGGCTCATCTTTTTTCAAAACATTTAAGATCATTAATTTGAAGACTGAGAGGTTTAAAATCTTTCAATCTTGTAAGATGATGCATCTTGGGGCCATAAAACATATTTATTAAAAATTAGGTCACAGTGACCTAGTTTTTGAACTTTGCAGGTATTCAATTTCAAAGCATTTTAGAGGCATATTTTGGACATTTTAAGGTCTATAATCATTGTATGTTGATGCATCTTGGGTCCTCAAAAAAAAAACAACAACTGAAAAGTAGGTCACCGTGACCTACTTTTGAAATTTTATGGCTATATTTAAATATTTGGGATAATATTTGGCTTACTTATATCAAACTTTTTCAGTTGATGTATCTTGGGTCCTCAGAGTAAGTCAACTGACAAGTAATTCACTGTGACCTATTTTTGAAATAGTTTCCTCCCTTGGGGAATCATAAATTTGCTATTTCCCGAGTACCCATTCCATAACTGTTTTATTATACTGAAACAATCATGGGAGATATATTAGACTAGAGACTCAGACATTTTTTGAAAACAATGTAGAGACATTTAAATAATCACAAATGCATGTGATTAAAAATATTGTAAGATAACTAATGCATCAATGTGGAGGAAAAATAAAATTATTAAAAAATATATAATAATTTCACTGACACTTCGAAGGATTATCATTGTCTTCATTTTGCTAGAATTCAAGTATGATCACATGTCGAAATGTTTTGACGTCATAGTTACATTGCTAATAACATTACGTCACAGACTCGAGGTTCCTTGAAGACTCTGCCCACTGTTCATTTTAATTGGTTAAAATTATTAATAAATATTCATGAGGGAGTCCCAGGGAGTAGCTCAGATTTTTCAGGGAGTAGTCCTCAGATGAGGAAAATAGTATCTTCTCAGGGAAATAGATAGTTTTATGGTTTTAATTTTATATAGAGTAATAACAGTAGAGGTATAATAAATATCAGGTACTAATTGGTTTAGAATCATCAAACTTTGTCAGTTGATGCATCTTTGGTCCCGGGAGTATGTCGACTTAAATGTAGGTCACTCTGACCTACTTTCGGAATTTAATGGCTACATTTAAATATTTTCAGGTACTAATTTGCTTAGAATCATCAAACTTTGTCAGTTAATATATCTTTTGTCCTCAAAGTATTTCAACTGAAAAAAAGGTCATTTTGATCTTTTGATCATTTTGATTTTAGGTATAAATTGTCATAGAAATATCAAACTTTGTCAGTTGTTACATCTTGGGTCCACAGGGTATGACAAATAAAAAAAAAGTCAACATGACCTAGTTTTGAAATTTTATGGCTTTATATCAGACCTGTTTACTCTTACGATTTTGCCGTATTTTTTTCGGATTTATAGTCCAAAATACGTCTCATGTTTTGCTTTGAGGAAAATACGGAAATGAGAAATCTGTTCCATTGGATTTTAACAGTTAGTTTTCGTAATGATCTGTCTCAGTTTACCGCTTGTTAATCACAAAAAAGAGAAAGATTTCAAATTTTTCAGTGATGTCGGGTTGCCAAAACACGGTGGTTAAAAAAGTGACAAAACCCCTCGAAAGAAAGCAAGGTATGATGCTTTTTAGCTCACCTGAGCTGAAAGCTTAAGTGTGCTTTTCCGATTACCCATTGTCCGTCCGTCTGTAAACTTTACACATTTTCAACTTCTTCTCAAGAACCACTGAGCCAATTTTAACCAATCTTGGTACAAAGTATCCTATGGTGAAAGAGAGTTTAAATTGTTAAAATCAAGGGCCAAGTCTCCTTACAAGGGAGATAATCAAGAAAGGACAAAAATAGGTTGGGGTCATTAAAAAACCTTCTCAAGAACCACTGGGCCAAAAAAGCTCAAACTTATGTGGAAGCATCTTGGGGTAGTAAAGATTCTAAATTATTCAAATCATGACCCCCTGGGGTAGGGTGGGGCCACAATAGGGAAATCCAAATTTAACATTGAAATTAACAAAAATCTTCTCAAGAACAACTGGGCTAGAAAAACTGAAACTTATGTGGAAGCATCCTCAAGTAGTGTAGATTCTAAATTGTTCAAATCATGACCCCCGGGGGTATGCCGGAGCCACAATAGGGAATCCAAGCTTTACTTTGAAATTATATAGGAAAAATCCTTAAAAATCTTCTTCTCAAGAACCACTGGGCCAAGAAGCTGAAAATTATGTAGAAGCGTCCTCAAGTAGTGCAGATTCTAAATTGTTCAAATCATGACCCGGGGGGTATGGCGGGGCCACGATAGGGAATCCAAGTTTTACATTGAAATATATAGGAAATATCTTCTTCTCAAGAACCACTGGTCCAGAAAAGCTGAAACTTATGTGGAAGCATCCTTGGTTAATGTAGATTCTAAATTGTTTAAAGCATGACCCTCAGGGTTAAGGCGGGGCCACAAAAGGTATTACATTAGGGGGGAATCTGGTAAAGAACAGCATGGCCAATGTTACTCAGGTGAGCAATGTGGCCCATGGGCCTCTTGTCTTTGTTGTTAACCCATGTTTGGGTTATCAAAAATGTAGTTGATCTCTAGTAATATATGTAAAATCAATGAAAAGTGAAATCTTACGGGCAAATTCCAAATCTCACTGACAAATCTAACAAAAAATACTGAGAGACAATGATATGGGTAAAAAGGTCTGTTACATAAATATATCAGGTACTATTTGGCTTAGAATCATCAAACCTAGTAAGTTGATGCATCTTGGGTCCTCAGAGAATGACAAGTGATAAGTAGGTCACCATGACCTACTCTCAGGTACTAATTGGCTTAGAATCATCTTGGCTTTTCAGAGTGTTTTATCTAAAATATGGGTCATGATGACTACCTTTGGAATTTCAATGCTTTATCTAAATATACAGGATACTTCGAGGTTTCAAATAGAAGTGATAGGTTGTACAGTTTATCAGAAGAGTGATTCAGGGCCCTTGGGCCTTTTGTTTTGTTTTTTTAGCTCACCAGAGCTAAAAAGCTCAACTGAGCTTTTCTGATCACATTTTGTCATCTGTATGTCCGTCTGTAAACTTTTAACATTTTGGACTTCTTCTCAAGAATCACTGGGCCATTTTCAACCAAACTTGCCACAAAGCATCCTTATGTGAGAGAATTCAAATTTGTTCAAATGAAGGGCCAAGTCCTTTTTCAAGGGCAGATAATTCAGAATTGGTGAAAATTTGGTGAAATTTTTTAAGAATCTCAAGAACCATTGGGCCAGAAAAGTTGAAACTTATATGAAACAATGTATGGAAATTTGTACACTTATTATTTACCATATGAAGATGTGCACCTGGTATTTTCAACATTATTTGATAATTTTACTGCATTTTACAGGTGGGTTTTTTTTTCATTTTTGACTTAGTCATTTCTGGTTCATGTCTAGGTTTGAGACATATAATCTAGAACATCTGTACAAAAATGTGAACTACAGCTTAAAACTACTCATTAGAACTAAAAATAAACACAAAGTATTAAAAGCAGTTTTTAGCTCTACTGGTCAGAGACCAGAAGAGCTTATGCGATAGTAAGGTGTCCGTCGTCCATCTGTCTGTCTGTCCGTCTGTCTGTAAACAATTTTTCAAAATGCTACTCCTCCTACAGTTTTAGTTTGATTTCAGTATAACTTGGCACACAAGTAGACTACACTAAGACACATAATTTAGTGCATCTGTTTTTTATTTCGATGAACGGTGTTGCCATGGTTACTAAAAATTAAAATTTCTTTGAAATTCCTTTAAAACACTACTCCTTCTACAGTTTTGGTCTGATTTCAATATAACTTGGCACACAAGTAGACTACACTAAGATACATATCAGTTTTTGATTTCAATGAACGGTGTTGCCATGATTACTAAATATAAAAATTTCTGTGAAATTCTTTTAAGACACTACTCCTCCTACAGTTGTGCTCTGATTTCAGTATAACTTGGCACACAAGTAGACTACACTAAGATACATAATTAAGTGCATCGGTTTTTGATTTCGATGAACGGTGTTGCCATGGCTACTAAAAATAGAAATTTCTGTGAAATTTCTTTTAAAACGCTCCTCCTCCTACAGTTTTGCTCTGAATTTCAGTATAACTTAGTAGTAGTAGACTACACATAGATGCATAATTTAGTGCATTGGTTTTTGATTTCCATGAACGGTGTTTCCATGGTTACTAAAAATAGAAATGTCTGTGAAATTCCTTTAAAACGCTACTCCTCCTACAGTTTTGCTCTGATTTCAATATAACTTGGCACACAAGTAGACTACACTAAGATGCATAATTTAGTGCATTGGTTTTTTGATTTCCATGAACGGTGTTGCCATGGTTACTAAAAATAGAAATTTCTGTGAAATGTCTTTAAAACGCTACTCCTCCTATAGTTTTGCTCTGATTTCAAAATAACCTGGCACATAAGTAGACTACACTAAGATACATAATATAGTGCATCGGTTTTTGATTTCGATGAATGGTGTTGCCATGGTTACTAAAAATAGAAATTTCTGTGAAATTCCTTTAAAACACTACTCCTCCTACAGTTTTGCTCTGATTTCAATTAACTTGACACACATACAAAGGTACATAATTAGTGCATCAGTTTTTGATTTGGATGAACGGTGTTGCCATGGTTACTAAAAATAGAAAGTTCTGTGAAGTTCCTTTAAAACGCTACTCCTCCTACAGTTTTCATTTGATATCAATATAACATGGCACAGAAGTAGACTACATTAAGATACATAATTCTGTTTATAGTTGCATGTTGTAAAGTTTCAAATCCAGGTGGTAGTTTTCCTTTGTTATACCTACAGACCAGTAGAGCTACAGTCTCATCAGAGACTTTTGGTTACATTACACAGCAGATAGTGTAAATCCATTTGTCCCTTGGGAGTAATGAGTGGACATGCATCCAGTTAAAGATTAATAAATGAGTTCAGTGTGGGAAGCTGTTAGGGCATCTCTGATCAAGCAGGTCTTAATCTATATATATCTCCTGGGAATTGGGCAGAAAGAAATAAAGATTTCTGTTGTTCAAGTCTCTCTTAATTATAATCTATGTCTGTCAAAATACAAAGTTACTGGAACCAGCCTTTTATTTTTTAAATGAGTTTGATATAAATGTATTAAGCTCAATTTCATTTGTATAATTAAGAGCATTCTCTGTAATGACTCTAACTTTTATATAGGAGCTGTGGCACGCATAGTCTCAGAATTTCTCCAAACTCTCTATGATAAAAGTCTTTGATACTGTAAACTCAAATCAGGTAAAAATTGTTGCTACGTGTCATGGTTACCATAGCAACATGTCCTAAAGTTTGAAAAATGGCATTTTTCAACATGTTCAGAGTCCCACAGTTAACGTCTGCAGCAAAGCAAACAAGTGGCAATGATGTTCCTGAAAGTTGAAGGCCTGATGTCTTAAATGCATGATAAACATGTTTGGTAAATCAACTATTACGTATGTTACTATGGAAACAAAGTATTCAAAAGTAATAATTTTGTTCATTTAGTTTCATGAAGTCGTACACTTAAGAATAATAACAATTATAATTTGAAATGCAAGCAAATAGTAGACAAAAGATCCTTGTAACATATACCAAGGACGAAATATGATATTTCTTATAGGTTGGCAATGGTTGCCATGGTTTTAATACCACAACAGGATTTTAAATTTACTCTCTTAGTGTTTTAATCTTATCCTATCTTTTTAAAAAGCATATTTCTATATAACTGATGATCAATTTTTAAAGGCGTTGGTGTGACCCTTACTTTCACATTTCGAAAAATTCAAATTCAATTCTTTAAATAAAGCGTTGCTATGGAAATTAGCCAAAAAAAATATGCATAAAAATCTGAAAAATATTCTGTTTCCTTGGATACATACCTTCAGATGTAGATTCCCAAAACTTTTATGATTGATGTATATGAACAACTGACCTGACTTTCAATTTTGACTACCACCCAATCTCTAACTGGATGCAAAAAGCTGGGACATAGGATTTAATATTGATATAAAATTAACAAAATCGAACATTTTCCCTTCTTGGTAACCATAGCAACAGTGTTGTATTTTTCAACAAACTTTATCAATATATGATATTCAACTTTAGTTCTACCAGATAAGTACTATTCAAGTTGAGTCAAATATGTTTCTTGATTAAAAGGTAAGTAAATTCCTAAAGCAGCAAAGAAATATCACTTTAAACAACAGGTACGCTGTTTCCATGGTTACACTGCGAAGTTAACAATTAATCCCAATTTTTCTTATGTTGTCGGTGTTGCAAGGTCCAAAGGATGTATATGTGCCAGTCATGAATTTTATTGTTTTTTCCTTTATATAGTAGCATTTACCCAATCTTAGCAACATATTTTGCATGGTTACACTGTGTTGCCATGGCAACCATGAAAGTTATTTTTAGAATAATATTGCCAATACCTTATTACTTAAGGTCAAATATTTTTATTGTTTTTCTTTGGTTGTTGATTGAGTTTGATCATGTAACATCTATCATTAGTGAATATTGAGCATTTTTCAGCATCTGTAATGTATTCCAAATGTACCCATCACAGGTTACCACTTACTTAGAGATAAATTCTAAATAGTTTCTTTATAGCATAAGTGGCAACAAGGTATCATGTTTTTGTGAGAATGGTTTGTTTGTTTTTTTTTAGTTTTTATTAAGGCTTAATAAAGAAAGAAGCTGAAAATCTCAATTTTTTCAACTTTTCTGGCTGTTATCATGGCAACCAAGACACATAGCAACGAAATTTTATTTGATATATGTTTCTGGTGTCAAGTTGTAATAATGGGCAAGGTTTCATCAAAATCAGTGACCATGCATGGCAAAGAAGTTTAAGTGGTTACAGAGAATCGCTATTAATTATGATTTTTTTGTTCAACAATCAATTTGCAGAGTGTCGTGTCTCACAAAGATGACAGATAGTTGCAAACTTTTTTTTTCAATGTAATAAAAACACTGTAATTATTAGTATTGATGTTTTATTAGGCTGCACCTTAGTTTCATTCATTAAGAAAAATATAATGAGTAATTAAATTTTCACTCTAAATGTTTAAGCAAATTGTGAACACCTCTCACATCTAGAAAACATTAGTGATTTGGTACCTTCTAAAAAACCCAGCAATGGGGTATTTGTCCCTTTTGGACAGTTCAAGTTTTATCAAACTTCATATGCTATAGATACTGATGAGAGTTATTTAACTGCATCAACATTTTTTTACCTTGACCTTTCCTTTGACCTTGACCTCACTTTTCTTAAATAAGTGTTTAGCTCAGTTTTAAAGAAACCATTCAGGATAGTGTTATCAAACTTCATATGCTAAAACATACTGATGTAAGCTTTACAACTGCATCAACATTTTTTGACCTTGACCTTTCCTTTGACCTTGGCTTCATTTATTTTAAATAAGTGTTTAGCTCAGTTTTAAATAAACCATTCAAAATATTTTTATCAAACTTAATATGCTGATACATACTTGTGAGAACTATTTAACTGCATCAAAAAAATTTTGACCTTGAACTTTCCTGTGACCTTGACCTCATTTTTTCTTAGATTTGCATTTTGCTTAGTTTTAAAGAAACCATTAAACAGGTCTGGACGATTTCCAAATATGGAAGTCATTAACGATAACTGAAAGTGTCTATAAATATACACAATATACATGTAAATATTTTTCTGCCCAATCAGACAATAGCATTTTTACTCACCCCTAAACATATTTCAAAGAAACAAAAAGAGAACACGTGCTTTTGTTTTTTCCCTCAAAAAGATTTTTTTTTTACAAAAAATCTATAGAAGTAAGATGAAAAGTTTGGAAGAATGAGGTATTCCCCACATATTTACCATGAACAAACTTGACATTTTCATCTCAGAAACGAAAAAAATTCATGCATATGACTATGCGATCGTTTATGGAATAGATCACACCGACAAGCTTTTATCAAGTACAATTATAGCATTTAGCAGAACATACTCTTATGTTGGTAAATATAATATTGCTTAGCTGTCCGATTTTCATCAATAACGCGTAGTTTCCATGTGTGTAGCTCTACTGCACACAAGTATTCATCCTATAGACTACATGTAGTTTAAAATAACACGGGTTTCATGAGTGCCGAAAATCATGTTTTATTACATTTTCAACAGTGAAATACTGTGATTTATTCATTGAATAAGTGATATTCTCTCACAGTGTGAAAGGATATCAAAGTGATATTCTCTCACAGTGTGAAAGGATATATCAATTGAAAATAAGTAAAAAATAATTTCTGGCCTGTAATAAGATAGAGATAGCAACTTAACCATCTTAATAGAAACTAAAACTGCCAATTTGTTCCCAAATGTGTTGCTTTTAAAATCCATGTTACAATGTTTTCAATCTCACAACTGCTCAGCTATGACGTCTCAACTACTCAACTATGACATCACTGCCTATGACACTGTGTTAAGAAAAGACAGAGGCAAAGGGAAAATCAAAGAAAATGTAATAAACTAAAAATTCAATGTTTTGTAGTTCACTTGTTAAAATATAAAAAAAAATCCTGTCCCACTCGTGAAATAAATACCATATCCATGATATCCAACTACAAAACATTGAATATCCTCTATATATACACTTTAAATGGACACAAGGAAGGGTGAAAAACATGGAGAAAAGGGAATGTTCATGAATGCTTTTTATCATCATATCTTACATGTACCTCGCATATATCAGAAACTGCATTGACAATTTTGTGATTAACACCCAGAAAATTATTGAGACTGTTATATTCCCATAGGAAAACTTTTTCATGTCAGGCTCTAAAAACTGAAATTATCTGCCGTATTTATATCAAATTTCTTAACACAAGTTAAACTTATGGGATAGCTACCTCGTAGTGACAGATTTTAAATATCACTTAGAATTTATATTAAGATTTCAAATCGTGTTTGTTCATGGTAGAATTGTCAAATATACTATATTATTCCTAAATGTGCATAAAGTTTACAAAAAGTTTGTTCTAAAAAAATCTTATGAGCAAAAAACTTTAAAACCACGTTTTATTTATTTTCTCCTGGGTTTGTCTAAATGCCATTATCTGATTGGTCAGAAGGATTAGCACCTTATTTATTCTGTGTATTTATAGCAATTCATGGTTATCGTTCTTGACTTCCACACTTGGAAACCGTGCAGACCTGTTAAAGATATAAGCTTATGTAAGCTTGTGCACTTATACATAATTTGGTGAGAATTTATCATCTATATCCAACCTTTTAGATTTCAATTTTAAAGAAACTTTTCAAGGTATTCTCGTCTAATTTCATACACTAATACAAATTTTCATGTTGCATTACTAATATACCCTTGGCGGGGCATTCATATCCAATGGACATATTCTAGTTTTTCTTAGCATTTTTTTTCTAAAAAATAATGTTTCTGAAGATGTAGCTGACAGAGAGACATCAAGATGCCTAATAAAAACCTGTTTGTTTGACCAAAAATTCATTTTTCAGTTTTTCCATTAAAACTCTGATATAATGATATAAATGAAAAATTATCCCTTTTTATTAGGTCATCTGAGTCACTCAGGTGACCTATTGCTATCTCTTTTCGTCCGTCGTCGTCCGTCGGTCGTAAACTTTTGAACATTTTCAGCTTCTTCTCTGGAACCAGCAAACCAATTTCAACCAATTTTGGCATATAGCATCTATGGGTGAAGGGGAACAAAAATTGTGAAATTCGTGGCCCCTGCCCCCCTGGGGCCTGAGGGGTGGGGCCAAAACCATCAAAATTAATGCAATCTTTAAAAATCTTCTTCTTTACTCCTGGACATCAAGCAGTCAAACTGTTGGCATGATTGTAATAAGCATTGAGCCCTCTACCAAAATTGTGAAATTCATGGCCCCAGGGTCAGGGGTTCTGGTGCTAGGGCGGGGCTATATAGATCATATAGTGAAAGTGCATTATTCTTTGAAAATCTTCTTCTCTACTCCTGGGTATTATTGAAACAAATTGAATACATAGTTATTATAAGCAAGAGTGACTCTACCGAAATTGTGAAATTCATGGCCCCAGGGTCAGGGCTTCTGGTGCTAGGGCGGGGCTATATAGATCATATAGTGAAAGTGCATTATTTCTTTGAAAATCTTCTTCTCTACTCCTGGGTATTATTGAAACAAAATGAATACATAGTTATGATAAGCAAGGGTGACTCTACCAAAATTGTGAAATTCACGACCCCTGGGTCAGGGGATCTGGTGCTAGGGCGGGGCTATATAGATCATATAGTGAAAGTGCATTATTTCTTAAAAAATCTTCTTCTGTACTCCTGGGTATTATTGAAAGAAATTGAATACATAGTTATGATAAGCAAGGGTGACTCTACCAAAATTTTGAAATTCATAGCCCCAGGGTCAGGGGTTCTGGTGCTAGGGTGGGACTATATAGGTCATATAATGAAAGTGTATTATTTCTTTGAAAATCTTCTTCTCTACTCCTGGGTGTTATTTAAACAAATTAAATACATAGTTATGATAAGCAAGAGTGACTCTACCAAAATTGTGAAATTCATGGCCCCAGGGTCAGGGGTTCTGGTGCTAGGGCGGGGCTATATAGATCACATAATGAAAGTGCATTATTTCTTTGAAAATCTTCTTCTCCACTCCTGGGTATTATTTAAACAAATTAAATACATAGCTATGATAAGCAAGGGTGACTCTACTGAAATTGTGAAATTCATGGCCCCAGGGTCAGGGGTTCTGGTGCTAGGGTGGGGCTATATAGATCATATAGTGAAAGTGCATTATTTCTTTGAAAATCTTCTCTTCTCCTGGGTATTATTTAAACAAATACATAGTTATGATAAGCAAGGATGCCTCTTCCAAAATTGTGAATTTCATGACCCCTGGATCAGAGGTTCTGATATTAGGGCGGGGCTCTATTTATTATATAGTGAAAATGCATTAATGCTTTAAAAATCTTCTCTGCACCTGGGCATATCAGAGGCAAAAAGAGTAAAAGTTTTAATAAGGAAGGGTATTTTTACCAGATTTTTGAACATCAGAACCATTTGATCAAGTGTTCTGGTCCAGGCCAGGGCTCTATTAATTTGTATTCTATTGAGAGGAGTTATTCCCCTTTGCCATTTACTTGTGTTAATTAATCACTGTAAATAATGTACTTGAAAGGTTAATAGAATAAGAGAATTATGCAAGAATTTTTATTGCAAAATACAAAAAGTACTTTCATAGCTTTAATGATCAGGTAGACTTGTAAGTAACAGATAAATAAAAATGAGACAAAAATAACTTGTCTTATTAAATGTTCATCAAAGACCAAGAGAGGCTATTGTAAGAGATTTCAACAAGGAATTGAAAGAGTACAGAAGCACTGATTATAAGTTTGTTTATATACTGTCTGGTGAGAGTGATAAATGGGGAACAGATTAGAACCTAATTTATGTACTGTTAATGAACACTAGACTGATTATTTTGTTGATCCTGATCACCCTATTTTTCTTGCTTTTGGGCAACAAAGCTTCACCTTTCAGTTCATTTTATACTCTATGGATCCTCTAAATTGTTGTATTATACTCAGGTGACCGTTAAGGCCTTTGGGCCTCTTGTTATGTTAAATCAGGATAAGTGTTCATGATTATTCATTATCACTTTTTGGATTGCAGGGAATTTCTTTTGTGGCAGTCTAGAACACATGACTTCCTGAAGTTTTTGGGAAAATTTCAAGAAATACGGACATCATGCCCCGTCAGAGAAAGCCAATACACAAACTTATTTATGAAGTTTTCAGAAATATTTTCTTTGCAACCAGAGTAAGTAAACATGTTAATTATTTCTATATTGCTGTTACTATTAAAACTTTTTCTGAGCCAGAAGAATTAGTGTTCTTTTTTGATCAATTTTTTGCATCATCTCATTTCAGCTTCATTATATACCCCTGCAGACAAAGTTTTGGGGGAGTAAATATTTGAATCCTTCTCTATTTAGACATGATTTTGTCCAGACATATCCTTACTTAAAATTTATACACACCTTATTCACCACATAAAGATATGCGTAGGTATTTCCATGACTAGACAATTTTTCTTCATTTTACAGGTTTTTTTTTATTACCCCTAAAAGTATTATTTTTTATTATTATCTATTTTATTATTTTTTATTATGCAAACGAATTTTTTTTTTTTTTTGGGGGGGGGGGGGGGTATATTAGAATCAACATGTCCTTCTGTTTGTAGACATGATTTTGCCCAGACCTGTTCTTGAAGACTATTGCATGGATTTGTCTGAAAATTTGTACACTCATTATTCACCATAAGAAGGTGTGCACCTGGTATTTTCATCATAATTGGATAATTTTTCTGCATTTTACAGGTGTTTCTTTTTGTTTTTAGCTCTGCTGGTCAGAGACCAGAAGAGCTTATGCTATAGTAAAGTGTCCGGCGTCCGTCCGTCTGTCTGTCTAGCTATCCATCTGTCTGTAAACAATTTTTCAAAACGCTACTCCTCCTACAGTTTTGGTCTGATTTCAATATTACTTGGCACACAAGTAGACTACTCTAAGATACATAATATTTAATGCATCTATTTTTGATTTTGATGAACAATGTTGCCATGGTTACAAAAAATAGGAATTTCTGTGAAATTCCTATAATACGCTACTCCTCCTACAGTTTTTATTAGCTCACCTGAGCTGAAAGCTCAAGTGAGCTTTTCTTATCACCCGTTGTCCGTCGTCTGTCCGTCTGTCTGTCCGTCCATCCATCTGTAAACTTTTCACATTTTCAACTTCATCTCAAGAACCACTGGGCCAATTTTATCGAAAATTGGTACAAAGCATCCTGGGATAAAGGGAAGTTAAAATTGTAAAAATGAAGGGCCAAGCCCCCTTCAAAGGGGAGATAATCAAGAAAAGACAAAAATTGGATGGGGTTATTAAAAAATCTTCTTCTTAAGAACCACTGGCCCAGAAAAACTGAAACTTACGTGGAAGCATTCTGGGGTAGTGTAGATTGTAAATTGTCCAAATCATGACCCCCGGGGGTAGGGCGGGGCCACAATAGGGAATCGAAATTTTACATTGAAATATATAGTAAAAATCTTTAAAAATCTTCTTCTCAAGAACCACTGGGTCAGAAAAGCTGAAGCTTATGTGGAAGCATTCTGGGGTAGTGTAGATTCTAAATTATTCAAATCATGACCTCAGGGGGTAGGGCGGGTCACAATAGGGAATCCAAGTTTTACTTTGAAATATATCGGAAAAATCTTCAAATATCTTCTTCTCAAGAACCACTGGGCCAGAAAAACTGAAACTTATGTAGAAACATCATATGGTAGTGTAAATTCTAAATTGTTCAAATCATGACCCCCAGGGGTAGGGCGGAGCCACAATAGGGAATTCAAGTTTTACTTTGAAATATATAGGAAAAATCTTTAAAAATCTTCTTCTCAAGAACCACTGGGCCAGAAAAGCTGAAACTTATGTAGAAACATCCATGGGTAGTGTAGATTCTAAATTGTTCAAATCATGACCCCCGGGGGTAGGTCAGGGCCACAATAAGTACTACAAGGGGGGAAATCAGGTGAAAAACAGCAAGGCCAAAGTTACTAAGGTGAGCGTTGTGGCCCATGGGCCTCTTGTTTGATTTCAATATAACTTGGCACACAAATAGATTACACTATGATACATTATTTAGTGCATTCGTTTTTGATTTTGATGAACGGTGTAGCCATGGTTACTAAAAATAGAAATTTCTGTGAAATTCCCTAAAACGATACTCATCTTACAGTTTTAATCTGATTTTAGTATAACTTGGCACACAAGTAGACTACACTAAGATACATAACTTAGTGCATCGGTTGTTGCCATGGTTACTAAAAAGAGAAATTTCTGTGAAATTCCTTTAGAATGCTACTCCTCTTATTGTTTTGGTCTGATTTCAAAATTACATGGCACACAAGTAGACTACACTGAGATACATAATTCTGTTCATCGGTTTTTGATTTTGGTGAAGTGTTGCTATGGTTACTAAAATACAAATTTCAGTGAAATACATTTAAAACGCTGTTCTTTCTATAGTCTTGCTTTAATTTCAATGTAACTTGGCATGCAAATAGACTACACTGAGATACATAGTTGTCTTTATCAGTTTTTTTTTTTTTTTTTTTTTTTTGATTTTGATGAATGATGTTGCCATGGTTACTAAAATCAAAATTTCTGTAAAAATCTTTTGAAAGATTACTCTTCCTACAGTTTTAGTCTGATTGCAATAAATCTTGCCACAAAAAGAGAATAAACCAAGGACCAAGGACCATTACTCTATTTATTGTTGTTGCAAAGTTTCAAGTCCAAGTGCTACTTTTCTTTTCCTTCGTTATAAGTACAAACCAGTAGAGCTACACTGTCATCAGAGACTCCTGGTTATTAGCTCTACTGGTCAGAGACCAGAAGAGCTTATAGGATAGTAAGGTGTCTGTCATCCATCCATCTAGCTGTCTGTCTGTCTGTCTGTAAACAATTTTTCAAAATGCTACTCCTCCTACATTTTTTGTATGATTTCAATTTAACTTGGCACACAAGTAGACTACACTAAGATGCATAATTTAATGCATCGGTTTTTGATTTCAATGAACGGTGTTACAGTCCCTGAAACGTTCTACTTTCCCACTTGAACGGTGAGCGAACGCTGAACGAACGGTGAACGAACGCTGAACGAACGCAGAGCGAACGGTGAGTGAACGATGTGTGAACGCTGAACACAACTTGGTGAACAATGTGTGAACGCTGAACGGTGAGCGAACGCAGAATGCGAACAGAGCACAAACGCGAACGCAAAGTGAACGGTGAACGAACGGTGAATGCAAGATGAACGATATATTGGGAATGCCTCTGATCTTTTCCTTGCATTGAAACTATTTTATTGTATTATAATGTCAGGTGCCAAAAAAAAAATTAATAATAATAATAAAAATTAAACAAATTAATGAATGAATGAATAAGTCAATAAAATAAATTCTCCAAAATTGTCCTAAGAAAGACGATGCATGCACATTAAGTTTTTAATCACACGATTTTTATCGCATTAAAACATTGCAATTGTTGCCGAACGCTGAAGTATAAAAGATATTGTTTTTAGTTGGAAAATTAAAATGTTTATTCTTATTTGATAACAAATCAGAGAAAACTTATGATTTATAGAATGAATTAATTTAAAAGCGGTTGTAACTTATATTCATATATATATATCTCCGTGTCAAGGCGATTTCGTGTAAAGTAATGAAAAAAAAATTAATTACATTTATACGCTCGTATTTTAGATTTTTAATACAATAATATATTATGTGTCATTTCTATTTTTTATTATGATTTATTGAGCAGACGTCTACATATATCTCTAGATGGCCGTGATTATACATGTACTCGGACAAGATGATACAAAGATACATATTCATATAATGTTATAAATTCAATTTTCAGAACATGATATTTAAGTAATATGGTGTTATAGTTTTTATTAAACAGACAAATGAGAGAGAGAGAGAGAGAGAGAGTACTATTCAGTTTTAGCCCCCCCCCCCTCCTTTCAGGCTTCACCAAATGTTTGTACCTATATCAAACAAAAACTTTGAATTTTTTTTCTAAATATATCAGACAGTGAAAGTAACTTTTTTTTTTTATCAACAAATCATATCCATTTGTTTGACAGTCATACTCGTTTTTATTTTCCTGCTTCAAGTTCACACGAAGTCCACGTGCTTGTCCTGTCAATCAAAATCATTCGACACTGTGCAGGTGTGAAAGTTTCGTCACATCGAAGACGAAGTGCGAGTATTTCCAACAAGTTATAACATTTATTTTTATCATTTCTAGATTTGATTCCAACATTTGAATAATAAATTAGTAAAATACATTGGGCATTAACACTTGAATGTGAAACATACTCTCTGCCAATTTCAAATACCACCACCGACAGGTGTACATTTTGATCTACTATTGTTTTGTGACTCTTTTAGATGCATGTTTGTTTTGAGACTGAAATTTTTGTTCTAAAAAAGACCGTAGCTTTTTCTTTTTAAATGTTAATTAAAATATTCTGGAAATATGGTACTGACTAAGTCTCCGATTTAGGGGGAAAGGGGTGGGGTATTAATCATATCGAATGGCAAACATATAAAGTTACGGTGAAGAAGGATTTTTTTTCTCTATAACTATAGACTTTACATATTACAGTAGAGAAATTCTATAGTGCATTACATTTTAAATAAATATTTCCTTTAACCACACTATCATTTTAATTCGTTCTAAAGATAATAAATTAACAGGATATCCGCAGTACTATGTATAACTCTCAGAACTAGTTCTATTATATTTTCTGTTGTAATTGAAAAAAAAAAACGTAGTAGAAATAAATATTTTCATAATTTTGCTGCGTAATTATTTGACTTGAATAATTATATCTCCATTAACGATTTGTCGTTTTTAACAAAACAACAAAATGTTGCAGTGTTTGAAGTATTTGCACATTGCCCTTAGTTAAATTTAATATTTCAGCATCGTTCTACATAGGTACAGAATGTGCTTGTATCAACATTTATTATCCAGAGTAATTTAATAAATAACCTAACAGCTAAGTTAGAATAATAAAAATATATATCGTAGATATTTTTCCTCATGAAATAATGATTCTTCAATCACGAAATGTAAGTTAATAAATTTAAAAAAAAACATGTAACTCCTTAACTACAAAAAGATAAGTCCTTTCACTTCGGAGTTCCGAATGACAATGAAAACTGAACGATAGGTGAACGCTGAACGCAAGGTGAACGCAAAGTAAACGGAACGAAGAGTGAACGCTGAACGCTTTGTGAACGGTGAACGCGAGCGCACGGTGAACGGTGAACGCAAAACTGTGAACGGAGA
Source organism: Saccostrea echinata (assembly GCF_033153115.1). Lineage (NCBI taxonomy): Eukaryota > Metazoa > Mollusca > Bivalvia > Ostreida > Ostreidae > Saccostrea > Saccostrea echinata. The sequence goes on from NW_026889769.1 coordinate 6,820,064, forward strand.
GGGAACGGTGAACGCACGCTGAACGAACGGTGAACGCACGCTGAACGAACGGTGAACGAACGATGAGCGAAAGGAAAAATGGGAAAGTAGAACGTTTCAGGGACTGTACCATGGTTACTAAAAGTAAAAATTTCTGTGAAATTCCTTTAAAACGCTACTCCTCCTACAGTTTTGGTCTGATTTCAATATAGATCGACACACAAGTAGACTACACTAAGATAAATAATTTAGAGCATTGGTTTTTTGATTTTGATGAACTTTGTTGCCATGGTTACTAAAAATAGAAATTTCTGTGAAATTCCTTTAAAACACTACTCCTCCTACAGTTTTGCTCTGATTTCAATATAACTTGGCACACAAGTAAACTACACTAAGATAAGTAATTTAATGCATCAGTTTTTGATTTCGATGAAGGGTGTTGCTATTGTTACTAAAAATAGAAATTTCTGTGAAATTTCTTTAAAACACTACTCCTCCGACAGTTTTGGTCAGATTTCAATAAAACTCGGCACACAAGTAGACTACACTAAGATACATAATTTAGTGCTTCGGTTTTTGATTTCGATGAACGATGTTGCTATGTTGTACTAAAATTAAAAATTTCTGTGAAATTCCTCTAAAACGCTAGTTCCCCTACAGGGAAGGTCTGATTTCAATATATGTCTTGGCACACAAGTAGACTACACTATGATACATAATTCAGTGCATCGATTTTTGATTTTGATGAACAGTGTTGCCATGGTTACTAAAAATAGAAATTTCTGTGAAATTCCTTTAAAATGCTACTCCTCCTATAGTTTTTGTTTGATTTCAATATAACTTGGCTCACAATTAAACTACGTTAAGATTCATAATTCTTTTTATTGCTGCATGTTGCAGAGTTCAAATCCAAGTGCTACTTTTTTGGTTATATGTACAGACCAGTAGAGCTACAGTCTCATCAGAGACTTCTGGAGCAGATTTCTTTTGAGGTACTTCTATGCCCTTGATTAATCAGAGGTGCATGGAGGATGCTTCTAGCACTTTTCATTGTACCAGTCAAGGTTTCAGATGCTGCGATTTCAGCTAAAGAATGACCAGGTTTATGTTTTTGGAGCAGGTTAAAGTTTTTGGAGCAGATCTTGTTTCCAAGTAACTTTAAGTCCTATGTTGACCAAACTTGCATGGATGATACATCTAAGGATGCACACTACTGGACTTGCTTCGGATGCTGGATCTGACCTATGTTTCCGGATGAGTGACCAGGTTAAAATTTTTGGAGCAGGTCCACTGCCAAGAAACTACAAGACCTATCTGCACCAAACTTGCATGGATGATGCATAAGGGACGAACACTCTCAAACCTAGCTTCAAATGCTGGATTTGACTTGCATTTTCTGGATGAGTGACTAGTTGAAAGTTTTTAGATAAGTCCATTCCCAAGTAACTGCAAGCCCTATCAGACTAAAATTGCATAAATCTAGGGATGCACACTACTAGATTATTAGTTTAGTGTGGGACTTTGCCTTACTTAAAGACAACATTCATTTAGGTGAGCTCTGTAATCTCTGATTACTTATGTTTTATTTCTACTATGTGCCATAAATATATTTTGTGTTACATTTTCTTCTATTGTTATAGTGTCTTCTTCTTATTTATCTGTGTATTTCATGTAAAACGGTCTTGTTTACTTCTCAGTAAATAAGCATGGCTCTCTGTACTTTTGAGTACTTTGATTAATACATGGCCAGCAAAGCCCCAAGCTGCATCTGCCTATATCCTGGATTTTCACAATTAGGGTGTTTACTTCTCTTAATGTGCTTGCAACAATTGTCTGTGAAATGTGCACAAATATAGAAAATACTTTTAAATATTGCATTAATGAAAATGGCTTTGATTCAATCTTTCATAATTATATTAATTAATATAAAAAACCGCTTTTCCATTTTTAGCTCACCTGAGCCGAAGGCTAAAGTGAGCTTTTCTGATCACTTTTTGTCCGGCGTCCGTCTGTCTGTTTGCCCATCTGTCTGTCTGTAAACTTTTAACATTTTTGACTTCTTCTCAATAACCACTGGGCCAGTTTCAACCAAACTTGCCACAAAGTATCCTTGGGTGAAGGGAATTCAAATTTGTTCAAATGAAGGGCCAAGCCCTCTTTCAAGGGGAGATAATAAAGAGTTAGTGAAAAATTAATAGCATCATTTAAAAATCTTCTTCTCAAGAGCCAAAGGGCCAGGAAAGATGAAACTCATGTGGAAGCATCCTCATTTAGTGTAGATTCAAGTTTGATCAAAGCATGACCCCCAGGGGTAGGGCGGGGCCACAGTGGAGGATCAAAGTTTTTACATAGAAATATATATGAAAAACCTTTAAAAATCTTCTTCTCAAGAACATCAAAGCCATGATGAGTCATATTTATATGGAAGCATCCTCAGGTAGTGTAGATTTAAGTTTGTTCAAATCATGATTCCCGGGGGTAGGGCAGGGCCATAATGGAGGATCAAAAGTTTTAAAAACAAATACAAAAATATTTCTTCTCAACAGAACAGAAAAGCTATGTTTAGTCATATTGATATGGAAGCATCCTCAGGTAGTGTAAATTCAATTTTGTTCAAATGATGACCCCGGGGGGTAAGGTGGGGCCCAATGGGGGATCGAAAATTTAAGAACATATTCAAAAATATTTCCTCTCAAGAACAGAAAAGCTATGTTTAGTCATATTGATATCGAAGTATCCTCAGGTAGTGTAGATTCAAGTTTGTTCAAATGATGGCCCCTGGGATAGGGAGGAGCCACAATGGGGGATCAAATTTTTACAAAGAATTATATGGGAAAATTTGTTTAAAATTTTCTCAAGTACAACAAAGCCATTTGTTACATTGACATAGAAGCATCATCAGGTACGAGGCTAGGTTAAGGACTCCCATATCTACGTCAGCCTATGCAGAGGTTCGGGAAAGCTATTATGACGTCACGTTAAAACAATTCATATGAATCTTTATGAATAAATATTATACAGACCCTAAAACGTGCTACTACACCTCAGAAACGTACCGAACCGTTCCGTGCAAGAAGCGTACCATTCCGTGTAAGAACCGTACCGTGCACAAAGCGAACCGTACCGTGCACAAAACGAACCGTACCGTGCAACCCCTGCGAGAGTATCAAGAATAGTTCTTGATCTTTTAAGAAAAGTTCATGAAATATATTCTTGAATCTGCTCATGAATTATTCATGAAGATCCTATGAAGTTAAAATTGGACACTCATGATTTCATGAATTTTATTCATGAAAACCAAGTTCAAGAATATTCAAGAATTGTTGGTTGTTCATGAATTACTTACTACTCTTGAAAATTCATGAACTTCCTTATAGAATTCATGAAATCATAGTGTCCTGTGAATTTTAGCTTCATTAGATCTTTCATGAACATTTCAGGAACTTTTTAAGAATATTATTCTTGAATTACGTAATTTGACAGAAGGCCAAATTGGCAAAACCACTGTGAGTACCCTCAAAATACATGTACATAAACATTCTATTTAAATATTTGATAATATATAAATAATGACTACAATATTCTAAACTAAATGCTATGTGTTAAATTCATTGAATTTATAAATGTATACAGCTTTTAGCCAACACACTCTTAAACAATTACATGTACAGCCTGGATCAGTTTCAGAATCTTAAACAACGCTTGTGTTTTTCTTATGGCACGTTCAAGTAAGTCAGATGCCTGTGGTGCATTTGTTATCCCTGTCAACTTTGCTTCTTAACTACCAAAAATGAATTTTTCTCTATGGGTGTCTGCTGGATCACTCACTAATTCATCCAAAATTGAAATCCATCCTTTAAATCATGACATGGTTTTTTTTCTAGCTCTTTTACAATAGGCCTTTTTTTCATTTCACTCTCCCTGAAATTACATATACATGTATATAATGATATGCCAAATAGAAATAAATATTACAGGGAACAGGATACTTTTAAATAATATGGGAATTGTGGTGATGCTGCAACTGGAGGCCAGAAAAAAATACAGGAATTACCTGTCTTTTATACAGAACACTTGGTCTTTAATTTATAAAGAGTCAGGAATCCTCAGAGACGAGTCAAAGTCAATTTGTTTTAATCAGTAAAGAAAATTTAAAAATGATTTTAGTTTCAATTTAGAATCAAGTTTCCTTTTTTTCTTTAATTTGAGCTAGTCCATGGGCACACGGGGGTGTGTATGCCCCCCCCCCCTTTCCATTTTTTTTATTATAAAATATTAAAATATATATATATTCTGAGACCAAAACACAAGTTTTTTAAAATAAATTTTTAAATATATTTCATTAAAATTCATTTCATTTAACAATAACTGAAATCATATTTCTCTCCGAGATATTTTTTTTTAAAATCATGTTTGTTTGGCATGCGTGCAACAAGTGTGCTAATCAACAAATTTGGAACCAAAATAATTAAAGAATTATGTTCTTACCACATGCTTTCTGTATTGCAGTCCTTTCTTTCGATGAATATAATAGTTAACACTCCATTAAAAAAATGTTGACAGAATCTAGATCTATCGACAATCTTCTGACAATGCAATGCACATCTTCCTTCCTTTCAATCTATTGAAAATTTGGCGCTCGCGTAACTGCTTAACTAATCAGTAATGATGTTATAAATCAGCTACCAGAAGCGTCCAATCAAACGACGTTTTCTAAAAACGATTGAGGTTGCGATTCAAATCATACCCGTAATATTAATTGGCCGCCAAAGTATTCTTGTTTGGGGTACCTTGATAAAAAATGGTATATAAATAGGCCTAGTTAATCGTGGACAGGTACTATTAAATAAAGTTTTGCTTTTTTACTTATATTTATACCAACGTTTCTACAAACTTTAAAAAAATCTTTGAATAAAAAGGGTGTGAAAAATTATTGATACGAATTGCCTCGCCACCCGCTAAAAAGATGGCGGCCTTTTTGTTTTTCGGTGGGCGATAGAAGTTTGTAAACTTGAGAATTTACAATATAGACTGCATTGGAGGTTATATTTTAAATGTACACCATCCAAACAACATCCACAGAAAGACCAGCACTGTTACGCCTGCATTCATCATCTCATAACACGAGTAAGTTTTCATCTGTTTTATACATGTTACAATCGGGGGATGGATATCGTGTGCACAACCAGCAAGGTTGTTGTTTCATATGTTCTTAAATTAATTATATTTTTATGGCCCTATTTATTGTTTGGTTTCTTCGAATTTCAAAATGAGATTGGCAAGGCATTTGCTTTTTTCTCAAGAATGAAACAAGAGGGAGATAAAATACGATTTAAAATTATGTATACAGTGTTGTTAGTTGACAGAGTTTGACACAATCCGTGTCCTCACAGATTACTTAGTAAGCAAAAAGTACCGATATTATGTGGAAATATTTTTATAAAGTATTTAAACTTAATTTTTTTTTAATTATCTAGCTTATTGAATTCAGGGAAAACGATTGTGTTTCTATTTATACATCAAAATTATTCACAAAACTTGAAACTTAAGTGATCACAGGCATACTAGACGTATAGATTACCTACTTTGAAACTATGCAGATAGTTGCTGAATGTTTTGTTTATTTTTGTTTTGTTTTTTGTCAATGTCTATTCATTTAAAATATAACTTTCACTAAGAGCGTACAATTTTTACAGGTCTAACAAAGAAACAACTAGAACTGAAATATCCCAAAAGACTGAAGAATCAGCGGCAAGAATCAGTTATGTTTATCAGTAAAGGAGAATTGACAGGAGTATGATTCTTATGGAACCAAGTTGTTTTGGATCTTCTCATGCAAGCACACAATTTGAAACTGACATCATAGACAAGACTAATATGATATCTTTTCAGATGATCGGCAACATGTTTATTAACCTCACAATTTTTATTTTCTACTTTAAGATGTTACCTTATAAAAAAAAATAAATATATATGTTGTAAATTTTAGAACCATTTATGCCCATGAACAAAAATGTTGCAATAGGCATGGAGGCTTTTTTTAAATTATAAGTTTTAGGGATCAAATAGTTTTTTTTTTTTTTTGTAACATACTGGACTGTGAGTGATGGTTATCATTACTTGAAAACATTGATGATTCATGTATTTCTTAGATGGACATGAGAAAATACAATTCATGTTAATGTGTATGTACCACAATTGTATACATCTTTTGCATTTTAAGATGTAAATTTACGTAAATTCCCTGATTTGCAACTTATTACTGATAGTCTGTAATGATGTTAAAAAAATCCAACAAGCTTTTCTGTCTATTTAGTCTTTCCATTTCAACATTGAACAGTATTGTAATACATGTATTGTTAAGCAATTACCAATGGAGAACACTCAGTTAATTAAAATTGTACTTAAAATTCAATATCAATAAATTTGAATCATTATCGAATTTAAATTGTATTGAGTCATGAATAATCATGAATAATCATGAAACGTGTTGCTGTGTAATGTTGAAGATTTTCGAATTTCATAAAGGTTCATCATTGTTCATGAAGTATAAATTTTTTTCAGTATGAATGTGTTCATGAATTATATTCATGAACTACTTTTATGAAACTATTATGAATCTTTTATGAGCATTCATGAACAATGATGAACAACTCATAAAAGTTCTTTAAGTCATGAATATCATCTCGCAGGGGAAGAAGCGTACCGTACCGTGCACAAAGCGAACCGTACCATACACAAAGCGTACTGTTCCGTGCAGGAAGCGTACCGTACCGTGCACAAAGCGAACCGTACCGTTCATGAATAATTTTTTAAATAATTATGCAAGCCACGCCCCGAAAGCATTCCGAATCTTGCAATGGCCAATTACAGTAAGTAATTTTCTTTTATTTCTTTCAACGCAGCGCCCGTTAAAGAAGGACGGAAAATAACCCTAGAGATTCAAATTATTATTATTAAGTACCATGCATCTGGACTTACATCTCTTAATATATGGAAACTACTCAAAACTAGTTAACGACTTCAAAACCACTCGACAGAGTGTGAGGCGGTTCCTTATTTGCTATGCATGATCGGGTTGTGCTTGACTAACATTTTTTTTCATATTAAATGCAGCATCGTAATGTTTTCGTGTACAATTTATAATAAATAAAAGTGAATTAAATACTTTATCGTTTTTTCTATGATTTTATCTACCCTATTCTTGTCTCTATTAACGTTCTCGGAAACCAAGACACACCGAAAAATGTGTTAGGATTCTGTGCTATTTTCTGAAATCAAGCCCTTAAAATCATTTTTTATTAATGTAATAGTTTTTGGGAGAAATGCAACAACAACAAAAATCAAAAAAAAAAAAAAAAAAAAAAAAAAAATTACGGACTAAATTGTCAATTTGAAAGCGGACATGTTAAAATGTAAACGCCTCTCAATCACTAGAAAGAAATAAGTAAAAGCGATGTATATATAAATAATATGTGTTGGTTTACACTCATCTGACCAACCCAAGATGTTATCGCCAATATAACATACTGTCAAAAAGTTCGATCGCCACATTTTCGCATGGAATTTTCAGTTTAATACACGTAATCAAAAAACAATCTGGATATATTTTTTTTTATAGAAACACTACAGTTCTTGTCATGGTCTCGTTATCTAGACTGACGTCTTTCTATACTTTCGTTATTTACTCTAAAACATTTGAATATTTCGATCAAGTATTGTCATCACACGTGCACAGGTAAAAACTTAAGCTGTGTACATTGAACTGTATCTAATCCCATTAGTCCATATATGCCTACATTTACACGTGTATCTACAGTTTGCTGTCTTAAACAGTAAGTCTACAACAATGAACCAGTTTTAATCGGCAGATAAACAGAATTCTATGTGCAGTCAGCTTTTCTTCTAGATCTTATAAAAAAAGTTGAGTGTGACAGGGAAACAAATGGGGGGGGGGGGGGGGGGGGTTAGCGCCCGGCATGGGCAAATTATTCATTTTCAAAGTTTTTGAGGACATGCATGGCTGCATATTATTCATTTTCTACATAATTGAAACCGGACTATTTATTTCTAACATTCTGACATATTATTTATTTCGGAAATCTGTCTTGAAGTCAATATAAATTACAGGTAAACTTCGTTATCTCGACATCGACGGGACCATCGGAAAATGTCGAGATATCCGAGGTGTCGAGATATCAGAGTTGAGACTTGACGTCTTAGATTTCACTGCATAGCAAAACAGACAAGCTTATTATATGTACATGACTTTAATATAGACAGTAGCTCAACATATTTCAGAATTTCCTTTATTTTTATTAAAAATCTAAGAAGTTATTTTAAAAATCTTGTTTATAAAACGTGTTCTTTATCGAAAGCTTTCTAAATTCACAAAGTTTCAGCTTAAAGTTACATCATTCGCGTGTAACTTGCCTTTTTGTCAGAACAGGATACGAAATGCGCTCTATAAATTTCGAACCGTATAAAGTCGACATACGATATACGGAAAAAGTTTAAATGTGGATTATTTTTTTCTTATTTAATTCAGGAAAAATGTACATTAAAATTATTTTTTAAAGAGATTTGTGTATCTAAACTAACGTAGTGATGTTACAGATGCATGAATTACGGCTGATTCTGTCAATCGTGTCGTTAATTGGATTGTTTCCTGTTGAATACATTTTAAGTACAAAATATCATTTATACATCTTTTAATTAATTCCTTAGTTTGAATTATTCAGTGTGTTTGTTATTCATTGAAATTTAGTTGCCTTCTTCAAATTTAAAAGTTATGTTAGATTCCCATATAAAAACCGTTTGTACACTTACGCGGAATCGTGTAGATTTAGCAATGTTATTACCCAAGAACATTAAGCAAATAACTTCTAAAAGACGCCGAGGGGGCTTGGGATTCACCTACAAACACAATCAATGGAATTAATTTAACAACGTGCAGTCAAAACATGGGTGGGAAAGGTGTGAAATTTTGACGACGTCGAGATACCCGGAGTCGTCCGTGCGTGACGAGTGACCCTATCTGACAAACAGTTAGGTTCAGTAGAGCAGAAAATTGCCGATGTCGACATATACCAGGTAAAATTTGCTATTGGGACTGTAAATATACGTCGGGATAACCCGGGTTGTCGACATTACCGATGTCGACATATCAGAGTTTTTGCAAATCACTTCTATAGTAAATACTGCCGGGACCGCGGAAGGACGTCGACATATCCCAGGTTGTCGACATATCCGATGTCGAGATACCGAAGTTTACCTGTATATACATTTATACATTGTAGATGGAATTGTAGCTGTCTTAACCGTTTTCGTGATTGTAACCCTTTCGAAATGCGATTTAACACATTGATGGAAAATTTATGCAAAAAGGAAAACAATTACGCGCACAAAAAATGAAGTAATATTTTGCACTAATTGTGTGCACTTCTACCGATTACTTTTCAATGTATTTTTCCTAGTGAGCCATACACCAAAGAAATCTATGTAAAAAGAAAATTATAACTCCTCGCAAATAAAAAATGAAAAAAATAACTTACCTTTTTTATTATTTGTCTGATAATTCGGTCAAGAGAAAAAATGTTTTTGTTTGGTTTTTTTTTTGTTTTTTTTTTTAGTTTTTTGTTTTGTTTTGTTTTGTTTTTGTTTTTTAATGTGTTTTTTTTTTAATGAAGCAACAGTAACAAGAACGTAAACAGAATGGTAGACGAAATGAAAGCATGAGGGATTTATAAAATCAAACTCTTTTGTTTGAAAGTGTGATAATTGAATATTTAAAATAATAATTGTATTCAATTAGGAAATTAAAAAAAAAAACCAGATGCACGTTTATTCTTTTAAAAATACACAGAAAGGCCTATATGGCGACGCAACCAAAATATTTTTTTCATCCTTGTTATCCTTGTCATCCAGTGTTTGTTGATATGTTCGATTTATTTCCAAGTTATTGAACCATAAGGCGATAGTGTACAAAATAAGATAATAAATAGACAACTAAAATTATTTATTTTAAAATTTGAAAGTAGTTCAAAGAGAAAGTAAATTAAAAAAAGATACAGTTAATAAGACGACTAGTTACACGTAATAACGAAAATATAGCTGTAAAAAGGAAATATTTATAACAGCTTTAACTTAAAAAAAACTTATTAATAAATGCTTGCGACACCGTCCTTCCATTTACATATATAAAATAAAGATATTTTATCTTCATAAAGAAATAAACGACTTAATGAAATAGCCAATCATAAACTAAAGTGTACAGGCTCCGCCCACTTAATTTACATACCGTTCACCAAAGCGTACCGTTCACAAAACGAACCGTTCCGTGCAAGAAGCGTACCGTACCGTGCACAAAGCGAACCGTACCGTACACAAAGCGTACCGTTCCGTGCAAGAAGCGTACCGTACCGTGCACAAAGCGAACCGTACCGTACACAAAGCGTACCGTTCCGTGCAAGAAGCGAACCGTACCGTACACAAAACGAAACGAACCGTACCGTGCAAGTGGTGTAGTAGCACGTTTTAGGGTCTGTATGTTCTTTTTAAAACACACTAAAATACTTCTGTTTCTCATAAAAATTATAAAGATAAATGGATGTGCAACTTATCTTGCCAAAATAACACTTTGAGTATGTAGAATGAAAGCCAGCTTGATCTCGCTGTACTTACTGATATGACATCATTTCTTAGTTTGACACGCAGTTTCTCTGTACTTGAGGCGTGGATCAAGCTTTTATCATAGTTTGTAAAAATAAAAATAAATACGAAACAAGCTTATTTGGATCAAAATAAAGACATATTCTAAAATATATTAATCCACATTTTATTGCCAAACTAATTAATAATGTGTAGACCTTATATATAGCCGTAGGGAGCACATTTGTACAGTAACGTGCTAGAATGAGGGGTCCAGCCCCTTGAAAATATCAAAAGTTCAATGATATCCGCTTCACTATAAATTCTTAATTTTTGAACACGTGTAGCTATTATTCCTACTATTTTGAAAAGTGCTGGGAGCTGGTTGTACATTGTTTATATATTCTGTAATGTAACATTAGTCCAGTGCGTATTACATCTTTGTCTGGAGTTTATAGAAAGACCTCTAAATTTTACACAATTCCTGAGCATCAGGAAGTTGCTCCCAGCACTTTTCATGTTAAGGAATTTGTCTCAAACAAAACAGAATAAATTTTATAGCGGAAAGATGCCCGTATATTGTTGAACTTTTACGATCTTTGTAGTGGTATATGTATGTTCTAATTTTAAACCTGTCACGTGACAAACAGCTGATGTAAGCGATGTCGCTTTGGCTGAACTCAGCCGAGACCCGATTTATACAAGTGCAAACCCCATAAATCACATTCATCAAAACTAATGCTGTTAAAAATATATTAAAATTGTATTCATTTTCTAAGAATATACTAAGGCGTATATTTCATGGGCGTCCTTAACCTAGCTGCATATTTTAAAATTCAACCCCCCCCCCCCTCTTTTCAATACTGAACTGATTTGTGCTTTTGCCTAGCCTATGTTCTCAGGTGAGCGATGGGGGGGGGGGGTTTGCTTGTCAATTTTTTGGGAGGCTGCTCCCCCCCCCCCCTTTCAAAAGCACAGGCCTATCAAAAGCATAATTTTGGCTCTTCAAAAGGCAAATACTGTCTTTTAGACAGGCATATTATTGCCTTTTAAAAAGGCGTAGGAACACCTTTTGGAAAGGTGTAATAATGCCTTTTGAAAATGTATAATTGAGCTTTTAAGAAAGGCATAATAACACCTTTTCGAATGGTGTTATAATGCTTTTAAGAAAGGCATTATAACGCCTTAAAAAAATTTCTTCATAGATTGATCCCAATAGGTTTTCGTAGATTAGTATTAAGAGATATGAAAAAAAAATTTATGCATTTTATACAAGTTGATATATTCCCTGAAAGTTTGACATTGATATCTCTTGTCATTCTTGAGATTATCAGCGGACAAAATGTCATTAGCTCACCTGAGCTGAAAGCTCAAGTGAGCTTTTCTGATCACATTTTGTCCGTAGTCCGTCTGTCCGTCTGTCCGTCTGTCCGTCCGTCTGTAAACTTTTCACATTTTCGACTTCTTCTCCAGAACCACTGGGCCATTTTCAACCAAACTTGCCACAAAGCATCCTTGGAAGAAGGGGGTTCAAGTTTGTTCAAATGAAGGGCCATGCCCTCTTCCAAGGGGAGATAATTAAGAATAAGTGAAAATTTGGTGTCTTTTTTTAAAAATCTTCTTCTCAAGAACCATTGGGCCAGAGAAGTTGAAACTTATGGGAAACCTTCATTACATAGTGTAGATTCAAGTTTGTTCAAATCATGACCCCCCGGGGTCGGGTGGGGCCACAATGGGGGATCAAAGTTTTACATAGGAATATACAGGAAAATTCTTTAAAAATCTTTTTCTCAAGAACAACAAAGCCACAATTAGTCATATTGATATGAAATCATCCTCAGGTAGTGTAGATTTAAGTTTGTTCAAATCATGACCCCCGGGGGTAGGGTGGGGCCACAATGGGGGATCAAAGTTTTACATAGGAATACATAGGAAAATTCTTTAAAAATCTTCTTCTCAAGAACAGCAAAGCCATGATTTGTCATATTGATATGAAATCATCCTCAGGTAGTGTAGATTTAAGTTTGTTCAAATCATGACCCCCGAGGGTAGGGTGGGGCCACAATGGGGGATCAAAGTTTTACATAGGAATACATAGGAAAATTCTTTAAAAATCTTCTTCTCAAGAACAACAAAGCCATGATTTGTCATATTGATATGAAATCATCCTCAGGTAGTGTAGATTTAAGTTTGTTCAAATCATGACCCCCAGGGGTAGGGTGGGGCCACAATGGGGGATCAAAGTTTTACATAGGAATACATAGGAAAATTCTTTAAAAATCTTCTTCTCAAGAACAGCAAAGCCATGATTTGTCATATTGATATGAAATCATCCTCAGGTAGTGTAGATTTAAGTTTGTTCAAATCATGACCCCCGAGGGTAGGGTGGGGCCACAATGGGGGATCAAAGTTTTACATAGGAATACATAGGAAAATTCTTTAAAAATCTTCTTCTCAAGAACAACAAAGCCACAATTAGTCATATTGATATGAAATCATCCTCAGGTAATGTAGATTCAAGTTTGTTCAAATCATGACCCCCGGGGGTAGGGTGGGGCCACAATGGGGGATCAAAGTTTTACATAGGAATACATAGGAAAATTCTTTAAAAATCTTCTTCTCAAGAACAGCAAAGCCATGATTTGTCATATTGATATGAAATCATCCTCAGGTAGTGTAGATTTAAGTTTGTTCAAATCATGACCCCCGAGGGTAGGGTGGGGCCACAATGGGGGATCAAAGTTTTACATAGGAATACATAGGAAAATTCTTTAAAAATCTTCTTCTCAAGAACAACAAAGCCACAATTAGTCATATTGATATGAAATCATCCTCAGGTAATGTAGATTCAAGTTTGTTCAAATCATGACCCCCGGGGGTAGGGTGGGGCCACAATGGGGGATCAAAGTTTTACATAGGAATACATAGGAAAATTCTTTAAAAATCTTCTTCTCAAGAACAACAAAGCCACAATTAGTCATATTGATATGAAATCATCCTCAGGTAGTGTAGATTTAAGTTTGTTCAAATCATGACCCCCGGGGGTAGGGTGGGGCCACAATGGGGGATCAAAGTTTTACATAGGAATATATAGGAAAATTCTTTAAAAATCTTTTTCTCAAGAACAACAAAGCCACAATTAGTCATTTTGATATGGAATCATCCTCAGGTAATGTAGATTCAAGTTTGTTCAAATCATGACCCCCGGGGGTAGGGTGGGGCCACAATAGGGGATCAAAGTTTTACATAGGAATATATAGGAAAATTCTTTAAAAATCTTTTTCTCAAGAACAACAAAGCCACAATTAGTCATTTTGATATGAAATCATCCTCAGGTAATGTAGATTCAAGTTTGTTCAAATCATGACCCCCGGGGGTAGGGTGGGGCCACAATAGGGGATCAAAGTTTTACATAGGAATATATAGGAAAATTCTTTAAAAATTTTCTTCTCAAGAACAACAAAGCCACAATTAGTCATTTTGATATGAAATCATCCTCAGGTAATGTAGATTCAAGTTTGTTCAAATCATGACCCCCGGGGGTAGGGTGGGGCCACAATAGGGGATCAAAGTTTTACATAGGAATATATAGGAAAATTCTTTAAAAATTTTCTTCTCAAGAACAACAAAGCCACAATTAGTCATATTGATATGGAATCATCCTTAGGTAGTGTAGATTCAAATTTGTCGAAATCAAGACCCCCGGGGGTAGGGTGGGTCCACAATAGGGGATCAAAGTTTTACATAGGAATAAATAGGAAAAATCTTTTAAAATCTTTTCAAGAACAGGAAAGCCGTGATTAGTCATTTTGATATTGAAGCATCCCCAAGTATTGTAGATTCAAGTTTGTTCAAGGCATCCTCCAGTAGTAGGGTGGGGCCATAATCGGGGATCAAAGTTTAACAAAAGAATATATATAAGAAATATCTTCTTCTCAAGAACAACAAAGCCATAATTAGTCATATTGATATGGAAGCATCCTTAGGTAGTGTATATTCAAGTTTGTTCAAATCTTGAACCCCCCCTCCCTTCCTTCCCCCCAGGGTAGGATGGCAGACATCTTTAAAATTCTGTTTCAAGAACAGCAAAACCATGATTAGTTATATGAATATAGAAGCATCCTCAGAAAGTTTAGATTTAATTTCATTCAAAACATGGCAAATGGGGATAGGTTATGCCTAGAACAGTTGATCAAAGCTTTACATATGAATATATAGAAGAAGAAATCTGCTGACAAAGAACAGCAGGGCCATATTGACTCAGGTGAGCGTTGTGGCCCATGGGTCTCTTGTTTTAAATTCAGAAAATGGTCTGTAACTTGGCACCAGAAGTAAATTTCCAAATTTTTTCTCAGATGGATCAAGTTCATGTTACGACACATCTTTCCTGAAAATTTCATGTAAATCTGTCCAATAGTCTTTGAGAAATTGCGTGCACAAATTTAGTCAAAAATATAATAAATAAAAATAATAAGAAGAAGAAACAGTAGAATCACTATAGGTCTTCCGTTGAAAAGGGAAGACCTAAATAAATGATGATAATAATAAGAAACAGTAGAATCAATATAAGTCTTCCGTGAAGACAGAAGACCTTAACTAGATGAGATCTCGTTGCGAGCAATGAGTAGGTCTTCCATCCGATTTTTCAATAAGATGAGATATGATTTTGACTATGATCTTTGTTAAAAGATAATAATGTATAAACTTCCCTAATTAGATTTCATTCTTTTGATTTATATAATTCCTAGAAAATTTCTAGGAATTTTGTTTTTCCACCTTCCTACCAACCCAAATTTTATACGCCTGTCTAAAGATAGGACATATTATGTTATGCTCATGTCCGTCCATCCAGCTGTCTGTCTCTTAGCTTTTTCATGTCTGGCTCATAACTTTAATGCTATTTGGCCTAGAATTATCAAACTCTGTCAGCTGATACATCTTGGGTAGAAGGTGTGTCACTCTGACCTTAAATTAAAATGCTATGGCAAAATATGGGGAAAAAACTAATAGACATAGAATCATCAAACTTGGCCAATTTATGCATCTTAGGTACAAGGTTTGTTGCAACCTATTTCAAAGTCACTGTGACCTTTGATTTAAGTGAAAGTTTAAAAAAAAATCTCACTCAGTTTTAAAGAAACTATTCAAGATATTTGCATCAAACTTCATACACTAATACAAATTTTCATCTTGAACAACTAATAAACCATAGGTGGGGTATCCATTTCCTATGGACATCAGGGTTGACCCTAAGAATTGAAATAGAAGGGGACATTTAAAAAGTAAAAGTGGAACTGGGGTTCCTCCCTTACTGGGGGGTTTAGGAGGAAATCCGAAATAACTGGGGGATTACATCATTATAGGCAGGGAAATTCCCTGGCCCCTGGGTCTTAGAGACCACCCTGGGACATATTTTAAGTTTCAGATATTTTTTTGATCAATTTCAGGCTTGGTGATAATCGCAAAGCACATATTAGTATCGGAAAACAGGAGGTTGTATCTATTCCAGATCTGCGATTCATACGATACCCAAAGCATACTCTTGGAACATTACTAGTAATGCTCACAGAGGTAAAATAAGAAAATTTTATGTTGTAGTTATTATTTACATATACCTATTGCTATCTGTTTTTTAGTTCACCTGAGCTGAAAGCTCAAGTGAGTTTTTCTGATCACATTTTGTCTGTAGTCCATCTGTCTGTCTGTCCGTCTGTAAACTTTTCACTTTTCGACTTCTTCTCCAGAACCACTGGGCCAATTTCAACCAAACTTGCCACAAAGCATCTTTGGGTGAAGGGGGTTCAAGTTTGTTCAAATGAAGGGTCACATCCTCTTTCAAGGGGAGATAATTAGGAATTAGTAAAAATTTGGTGTTATCTTTTAAGAATCTTCTTCTCAAGAACCATTGGGCCAGAAAAGTTGAAACTTAAGTGAAACCTTCATTACATAGTGTAGATTCAAATTTGTTCAAATCATGACCCCCAGGTGTAGGGTGGGGCCACAATGGGGGATCAAAGTTTTACATAAGAATATATAGGAAAAATCTTCAAAAATCTTCTTCTCAAGAACAGCAAAGCCCTGATTGGTCATATTTATATGGAAGCATCCTCTGGCAGTGAAGATTCAAGTTTGTTCAAATCATGACCCTTGGGGTTAGGGCAGGGCCACAATAGGGGATCAAAGTTTTACATAGTAATATATAGAAAAAAATCTTCATTTCAAAACAACAAAGCCACAATTAGTCATATTGATATGGAATCATCGTCAGGTAGTGTAGATTCAAGTTTGTTCAAAGCATGACCCCTGGGGTAGGGTGGGGCCACAATGTAGGATCAAAGTTTTACATAGGAATATAAAGAAAAAAATCTTTTCAAGAACAGGAAAGCCATAATTTGTCATGTTGATATGGAAGCATCCCCAGGTATTGTAGATTCAAGTTTGTTCAAGGCATCCTCCAGTAGTAGGCTTGGGCCATAATTAGGGACCAAAGTTTTTCAAAAGAACATATAAAGGAAAAATCTTTAAAAATCTTCTTCTCAAGAACAACAAAGCCATGATGAGTCATATTAATATGGAAGCATCCTAAGGTAGTGTAGATTCAAGTTTGTTCAAATCATGACCCTTGGGGTTAGGGCAGGGTCACAATAGGGGATCAAAGTTTTACATAGTAATATTTAGAAAAAAAATCTTCATTTCAAGAACAACAAAGCCACAATTAGTCATATTGATATGGAATCATCGTCAGGTAGTGTAGATTCAAGTTTGTTCAAAGCATGACCCCTGGGGTAGGGTGGGGCCACAATGTAGGATCAAAGTTTTACATAGGAATATAAAGAAAAAATCTTTTCAAGAACAGGAAAGCCATAATTTGTCATGTTGATATGGAAGCATCCTCAGGTATTGTAGATTCAAGTTTGTTCAAGGCATCCTCCAGTAGTAGGCTTGGGCCATTATTAGGGATCAAAGTTTTTCAAAAGAACATATAAAGGAAAAATCTTTAAAAATCTTCTTCTCAAGAACAACAAAGCCATGATGAGTCATATTAATATGGAAGCATCCTAAGGTAGTGTAGATTCAAGTTTGTTCAAATCATGACAGGCGATCAAAGATTTCATATGAATATAAAGGAGAAGAAATCTGCTGATGAAGAACAACAACAGGGATATATTGACTCAGGTGAGTGTTGTGGCCCATGGGTCTCGTGTTTATCTTTCAGACATCCATTGTTCATTGTTTGTCATAAACTTTTGAATTTTCTAGCTCACCTGAGCTGAAAGCTCAAGTAAGCTTTTCTGATCACATGGCATCCATCAGTCTGTCTATCTGTTTGTCCCTCTGTAAATTTTTCACATTTTTAACTTATTCTCAAGAACCACTGGGCCAATTTTTACCATATTAGTACAAAGCATTCCTGGTTGAAGGAGATTCTAAATTGTTAAAATTGAGAGCTAATCAAGAAAAGGCAAAAATAGGTTGGGGTCATTAAAAATTCTTCTCAAGAACCACTGCACCAGAAAAGCTGCAACTTAAGTGGAAGCTTCCTGAGGTAGTGTAAATTCTAAATTGTTCAAATTTTGGCCCCCAGGGTTAAGGTGGGGCCACAATAGGGAATCAAAGTTTTACATTAAAATATATAGAAAAAATCTTTTAAAATCTTCTTCTCAATTACCATTGGACCAGAAAAGCTATGAGTTATTAGGAAGCTTTCTGAGGTAGTGTAGATTCTAAATTGTTCAAATCATGGCCCCTGGGCTTAGGTTGGGGCCACAATAGGGAATCAAAGTTTTACATTGAAAATAATAGGAAAAGTCTTTAAAAAATTTTTTCTCAGGAACCAATGGACGAGGAAAGCTGAAACTTACATGTATGTGCAAGCTTCCTGAGGTAGTGTAGATTCTGAGTTGTTCAAATCATGACCCCAGGGGATAGGGAGGGGCCACAATAGAGAATCAAGGTTTTACATTAAAATATATAAGAAAAAATCTTTAAAAATCTTCTTCTCAAATACCATTGGACCAGAAAAACTATAAGTTAATGGAAGCATCCTGAGGTAGTGTAGATTCTAAATTGTTCAAATCATGACCCCAAGAGAAAGGGTGCAGCCACAATAGGGAATCAAAGTTTTACATTTAAATTTAAAGGAAAAATCTTATAAAATCTTCTAAATTACCAATGGACTAGAAAAGCTATAAGTTATAAGGAAGCTTTCTGAGATAGTGTAGATTCTAAATTGATCAAACCATGGCCCCTGGGGTTAGGATGGGGCCACAATTGGGAATCAAAGTTTTATTTTGAAATATATAGGAAAAATCTTTAAAAATTATTTTCCCAAGAACCATTAGACCAGGAAAGCTGAAACTTATGTGGAATCTCTCTGAGTTTGCATAGATTGTAAATTGTCTCAAATCCATGATGAATCATACTTAATGTGGAAGCATCCTCTGGTAGTTAGATCCATTTTTGTTCAAATCATAGTCCCTGTCTATATAATGGGGCCACAAAAGGTGATTAAATTATACAGAGAAGTACATGAGGAGTACATGGAGGGGATCTAATGCAGAACAGCAGGGCAAAAGTGACTCACTTGAGCATTGTGGCCCATGGGCCTCTTTTTAGCTTACCTGAATCAAAGGCTCAAGTGAGCTTTTCTGATGGAAATTTGTCCGTTGTCTGTTGTTTTCATCATTGTTGTTGTTGAAAACTTTTCACATTTTCATCTCGTCCTCCAGAACCACGAGGCGAATTTGAACCAAACTTGGTACAAAGTATCCTTTGGTAAAGGGGATTAGAATTTGTTCCATTGAAGGGCCACACCCTCTTCCAAGGGGAGATAATCATGAAATGCCAAAAATTGGTTGGGGTTATTTAAAAAAAACTTCATAAGGACCATATGAAATGAAATGAATCATCTACTATAATTATTTTGACAATAATAGAATTTTCTTCTTTTCATCAAGGACAGATAACTATTCTGAATCAGAAACGTTTAAGGTGCAAGATTGCTAGCTTCTAATGTTATCATTCATGTGAATTTAGTTAATTTTGCTTTCAGCATTAGCCAGCAATACATATTGAACTAGTTTAAAATAAGGCCATTCCAATTTTTTTTCTCTGTTTAGCTTCCACCCATTTTTCAAAAACCTACCTACCTATTCGCAAAAAAACACCACACAAACTAAAAAATAAAACACAGACTTTATAGTCATAAAAAATGGGGTCATTAAAAGAATTTTATTTCATTCATCTATTTTGCTTGTAGAAAGATATATTCTTCAGCCAAATCAAGGTATTAAATGCTTATAATATTCCTAAAATGATGTATTGTAGACAAATATATAAAGAAATTGTCAGAATTCAGCGATTTCGACCAGAATAATTAATTGCAGGACTTCTGGCTTTGTTTTTTCTGGTATGGGGTGTCAAAAACAAAGGCAGATGCTAAAAGTAGAAAAAAAAAAAACTTAGAATGGCCTAATTCGAAATTGATAAATATTCCTTAACTATACATTGCATACCTTAATTTCTTTCACTGTTTAATATTAAATTGAAGAGCAGAGGCAACATTATAAAATATCACCTTCAGTATAAGTGTCACCTGAATAAACATCTCAAAACATGAGTCTGTGAATCCGGGTGGTTTCACTCCAATTACCTGTACATGCTACCTGTTCATGCATGATTTTGCACTGTTTTCCTGTTCACCCTGAGTGAATTTGTGCAAACATAAAGTCATTTGATCATGCAGTGGGTGTTTAGATGAATATAATTATTGAGCACTGATATTAAATTCAGTTAGCCTCTAAGTTGCTTATTAATATTAAATAATTATTTCCAGTTTTAATGACAGATGATACATACTTTTCTTTCAAAAATCATGAACATGGGAAAATAATAACTTTATCAATGTTTAAATTAATTGGACAAACTGATTCCAAAGAAATTTGTCAGATAAGACAACATATTCCAAAAAAGTCAACATTTTAAACAATTGAACTTTATTGAAAGGAACTTAAAGATCGTCTTACACAAGATTTCAGAATATACAACATCCAAATTAAACAAGTTTCATAGTATGTTAAATAAATAACTTCAGTTTAATCATTTCATTTTTATTCTAATAATCTCCTACCAGCTTTTTTTTTTCTAAAATTATGAAAAAAAAAATTTATAATTTTTTTTTATTAAAACAGAAACATATAAAACCATAAAATATGGTTTTGTTAGTCTCTAATTTAAAACATATTTGATCTGATCAATAAGTTACTGAGTAGATATTGCTTAAGATATACAATATAAACCTTTCCCATAGCACACACGCAAAAACCACAAACATAGAACATTAGTGATTTATCGCAAAAGACTAAAAATCCAAACAGGCAAAAATTTTTACATGGGTTTTATGCCTTTAAATACAGGTTACATGTACAGGTATAATCGGGGTGAACCACTAGAGGCAAATCCACTCAGAGCCAACATGTAATTGGGGCAAACCGACCCATTACCGGTGTCATATAAATAGAGAATATTCAATGTTTTGTAGATGAATATGGAATTTATTTCACGAGTGGGACAGGATTTTTTGATATTTTCACGAGTGCAAAGCACGAGTGAAAATATAAAAAAAATCCTGTCTCACGAGTGAAATAAATTCCATATTCATCTACAAAACATTGAATTTTCTGTTTATTACATTTTCTTTGATTTTCCCTTTGTCCCTGTCTTTTCTTAACACAGTGTCATAAGCTTGACGTCATAGTTGAGTGGTTTAGACGTCATAGCTTAGCAGTTGTGAGATTGAAAACATTAAATAGCATGGATTTTAGCAACATATTTAGGAAGAAATTTGCAGTTTTAGCTCTATCAAGATGGTTAGTTAATATCTCTATCTTATGACAGGCCAAAAATTATTTTTTTACTTACTTTGATATCCTTTCACACTGTGAGCAGGGCTCGACAATAACTTTTTTCCCTACTTGTCCATTCGGACAAGTGACCAAGACATTTACTTGTCCGAACTTCAACTTCACTTGTCCGAAAAATTTTCAATAAAGATCTAATGCTGTTAACTGAAAAACTAAAAATAAAGTCCATTACATGTGCATGATGTTATTTTCAAATACAACGAACACATAAAACAAAACTTTATCTAGACTTTCTGTCCTGACAACATAAATGCTGTCAACATAAAACAGAAGCCGAACTCAGTTCCATGCCTTTGCAGTAGTATGCAATTAGTGAACTTCAATCCCGATCGAGTGTACCCAAAAGGACCTAAAAGAACCCAAAAGGAACCCAACAGGACTCAAAAGGAACCCAAAAGGACTCAAAATGAATATATTGTGATATACTGAAATTATTAATTTGAATGAAATAATGAATATTACATTATAAATTTACATAAAAGTTGGCAAAAACATAAATTGATACTGTTGCAACTTTTCTTTGAGAAATAACATAGTGCCTTATATAACACATCAAACACTAAATCTGGTTAGATATGCTTTGTTTTATTTGAGCTGAAAATAACAAAATATTATTATATTTCCCCTTCTATTGTACCATATCTTACTATATGATATATAATGAAGCAATAAGTTTTATTTTATGACTTGTTCTAGGCATATGGTATCAGAGTGGGGGAAGGGGGACCCCCCATCCTAAACACACACTCCATCCCCCCCCCCCCCAAACTACTGTTTTATTTTCAATAAAGTATGAAAGTGTTCATTGAATATCCAGATATCCCCTTTACTTCATGTCCCTTTGGGTTGCTTATAATTTACTTCTGGATCCTTTTGGGTAAATCGACGCACCGCTCAATTACATAGCGATCTATGTCGGGATCAAAGTTCGGTTTTTATGTACTGTTTCCGTCTTAAAGTACCGGTAAACTTTTAACAGTCGTTCTTTTAAATATTTAGAGTCTTCTTTACATAAAAATGCACTTGTCCTATCGGACAAGTGCCCAGCAATATTCACTTGTCCGTATTTTTTTTTCACTGGTGCCGGACAAGCGGACAAGCGTTAATGTCGAGCCCTGGTGAGAGAATATCATTTTGGTATCCTTTCACTCTGTGAGAGAATATCACTTTTATTCATTGACAATAAATAAATCACAGTATTTCACTGTTGAAAATGTAATATTATATTGAACCCCGCGATATTTTGAACCCGATGTCATATAATATATTGAACCCCGTGATATTTTGAACCCAGGATATAGTACCTGTGTATTGTGTGTACACAGGGAGGTGTCATTGGAGGTCAACAATACCAACTGTCTATTGTTTCCCCTTGATGGTTTCTATATTATTCAATACAGTGTTTAGAGAGTGTAAAAAATTGGGTGGCCCAGTTTGAGGGGTGTTTAGCTTACATACATCATTCTGGTGTTAAAATCGAGCTAATCAAAGCAAATACAATCATTTACAACGTCATCTTCAGTACACAGATCTGGTTAATTTCCTCGGTAGTCCACCAGACAGATGAGAATGGCCAGTCAACACAAAGGGCTAGAGATTCAATAGTTCATTCCATAGAGTGTTACTGGAATATTGGGTGTTTTTTGAAGGGAGAGAGCAACATTAAACAGCAATGGGTATATAAGGAAGTCTAATTGGGGAACAATATTTACCAGCCATATTAATTTGAACCCCTCTTTTGACCACTGAAGTAAAAAAAGGGGAGGGGGTGTCAGAATTCTGCAACGATAAAATTTTGAACCCCCACCCACCTATTGAAAAATTAAAATGTAAGAGGGAAGGTCAATATTTTGAAGCCATTGTATCTTGAAAACAGTTTCCATGAACCTTTAAGTGGGGTCAATATTTTACAGCCATGATATTTAAAACCCAACTCCTCAAAAGTGTAACAGAAATTCAATATTTTTGCAATCATAATGACTTGAAATTATTACACTCCCCGTGAAAAAAACCCAAAACACACACACACACATACAATAGGGTCCTCAATATTTTATGATAATATCTTGCACCCCTTCTCTTTACTGTTCAATCGATATAGCCCAATCCCCACAATTAACCTTTAGGGTGAGGTTGTTTTTAACAGCGATATTATTTTATTCCCAGATTTTGAGAACTCTTACGGGGTTGAATATTTCACAAACACTATTCTGCTGAACCCCAAAAGACAAAAATCCAGAGGGCCATCAATATTTTATGGTCATGATATCTTGAACCCCCTCCCTTTCTAAACAAGCATAATACCATAATACTTTAAAACTCCCTCTTCCTGACCACTTAATTGTAATGGGGGACAATACTTTGCAACTATAATATTTTGAACCCCCCTCTTAAATTAAAATTTTTGGGGGATCAATATTTTATGGTCATAATATATTGAACCCCCTATTTCAACTGAAGAAGACTACATGGGGACACCACTTGTTTTCTCCAAATAAAATAAAAATTGTGGGGGTTTATATTTTGCCACATTAATATCTTGACCCCATCCCTCTTCTAAAATTTAAGGTAGGGGACTCAATATTTTATGGTCATTATATCTTGAACCCCCTCCCTCTTAAATTTAAGGGGAGGGGGACTCAATTTTTTATGGTCATAATATCTTGAACCCCCCTCCCTCTTAAATTACAAGAGGCCCACGGGCCTTATAGGTCACCTGAGTATCATATATCAACTTTGCGATGAGCCCTGCCCTAACACCAGAACCTTGACCCAGGGGACATAAAATTCACAATTTTAGAAGAGGCATCCTTAGATATCATAACTATACTCTTAGTTCATCGGCTTAATACCCAGGAGAAAAGGAGAAGATTTTCAAAGAATTATTGCATTTTCTACAATGTAATCATTAGAGCCCCACCTTAACACCAGAACCCCTGACCCAGGGGCCATGAAATTCACAATTTTGGAAGAGGCATCCTTACTCATCATAACTGTTCATTCAGTTTGTTTTCTAAATACCCCGGATCAAAGAGGAAGTTTTTTAAAGAAATTATGCATTTTCACTATATACATGTATTCAACAGAGCCCTGCCCTAACTCCAGAACCCCTGACCCTGGGGCCATGAGTTTCAGAATTTTGGAAGAGGCACCCTTACTCATCATTACTATACTCTTAGTTCATCAGCTTAGTACACAGGAGAAAAGGAGAAGATTGTCGAAGAATTATTGCATTCTAACTATGTAATCATTAAAGCCCCACCCTTACACCAGAACCCCCAGAGCTCCAGATAATTTTTTACCTCAAAGTGTATTTACTCCCTGATTTTCAAATCAATGCAGATTTTGCTTTTCAGCAAAATAATCAGAAAGTATTTTGTTAATCTATTGAAATGTGTTTTTGAAAGAGGAATGTAAAAAAAAAAAAGAAAAAAAAAACAGTTTCTGCATTTATCAATTAGGTTAATGGAATTTAATTTTTAAAAAAATTGTCAGCTTTCAGCTATAATTGAAAAACATTTCATTTTTTCACCAGAAAGACATACGGTAGGCAAAGTTACCACGGGCACACAGAACTCCATTTAAGATTAGGCCTATATCGACTGTAGCAGGAGTTACCAAGAAAAATATCCTTCCTTTGGCCAGATAAAATTAATCTTTAAATTCTCATCCCCACCTGCCCCTCTCAAAAAATTTAGTTTGTTTATTTGCTTTCAATGAAAAATATATAATTAGGTTTTGCTATATAAATTGTTGGCATCGATCGAGATACAAGCTAGTTTTAGTGTTACTCCCCATTTGCATTAAAAGTTGCGTGGCGCAATAATAGCACAGGAATACATGGAAAGCAATAAAGCAATAATTATTATACAATTGATAAAGGTTGTCAGCGCACTTTAGATGATATTATTGCTACAGAAAATGGTAAATATACAAGAACTGTTTAATAAATAATGATAAAGGATAAATTAGACACCATGCATGTTTTGCACAATTTTGACAATATCGATTGACTTGTACCATCAAGATGAAATTTGGATGTTATATGAACAGTGGAAATCTGTGATATTTTCAGACAGAGTACGAGTATTTAATATTCAAATCTTTCTTCCGAACTGGAAATCAGCCTAAGTTATTTCGAATACGCTTAAAAATCAAAATTCCTTTTGATAAAAATTCAAACACTGAGCTGACCTCAATTCACATAATTAGTTAAATAATACTTGTATCATTCAATCTGTTGTATGCAGTACTTTTGTAGTGTAATGCTTATTTATGATTGCTAATGCATAATTGTAAGCCCTGTTTTAATTTTTAATGCGTATTTTGAAAAATTCAATGCATATTTCTGCAAATACACACCTTATCTGGAGCTCTAACCCCTGACCCAGGGGCCATGAAATTCACAATTTCTGGAAAGGCAACCATGCTTTTGTATTGTAACAGCTGGAGACATTTAAATGTCTAGGTGAAGATGTTAATTAGGTAACACTTGCATACACATAGCCACTTTGAGGTACTGTAGGAAAATTACAATAGATTATTATAACAGGACTGCATTTTGACAAAGAGGGATCAAGGGTTTCAGTAGATTGAGAGTTCGAGAAATCAAGAGTAAATTTTTTTTATTTTTTTTATTTATATGGGGGAAAAAATTGGGACCAAAGACTCACTTCAAGCAAACAAGAACTCTGAGAGATCAAAGTTCAAGCCATCAAGAGTTACCTGTAGTTATTATCACATAGCTTTTATAATCTATTAAAATAAGTAACAATTTGACAAAGTACTCAATGTAAAGGTAACATTTTTCTATGTGCCTGACTATGTATGTTTCTGTCCTGCTGTGATCAACCGACCAAGTTGTGGTCATGTAAACTACAGGGGGTGATAAAAAAATTCGCTAACTATCTCTATATTTACAAAACCACATTTCAGATCAGAATAAAATTTGGCACACATATAGTCATACACATGTTCTATAAATAGCAGATACTATGTAATGTTTTTCACTATGTTTGTGACGTCACAAAGTGAAAATGACGTCAATATGTAGGTGACGTGTGACAAAAAATGATTGACTGACAGTCATACTCAAGCAACGAAGGGCTGTAAAGTTTAATATATATCTTGGAAATTCCTTTGCAGTAGCATATGATAATGTGTACAAGGTTTATGAAGACAAAAAACTTGCCAGAAGTTGAATCATTAACTGAATTGATTGTTTTAGTGAAGGAAGGGAGATGGTTAAAAATGATGTTTGTTCTGTTGCCCAGTGAAAGTAAACTTGGGAAGAGATGTGTCCTTAATTGAACAATTTGTTATGAAAGATCACCAAGTTAGAGTTAAAAAAATAGTTGAATATCTTAACAATAATATAATTATTAAATCCCTAAAATATTGTTTCCTTTAGACCTTAAACATATTAGATATGATAAAAAGAAGGCGCCCATACTTTATCCATATTGGATAAACGACTCTCCCAAGAGAGAGGACTTGGGTTGTGATGGTCACCATGCTCATTCTGGGAAAGGATATCCTTATCCACTCATCCTATTGCGGAGATTGGGCCATTTCTGACAAATGGACTGTTCTGTTCTGTTGTACGTGATAAGGTACAGATCAAGTTTGGATTTTGTTTCGCTTCAATAATGTTCCTATTCCTTTTTTAATTTTTAGCTCTTCTGAGCCAAAGGCTCAAAGAGCTAATGCTATGGTCATTTGTGCGGTGTGCGTAAACTTTTTAGAATATGGGCCATAACTCAAGAACCCCTTGGCCAATTATTGTCAAATTTGTCACAGGGTATCCTTGGCCCAAGGGCTCCCTTTTATACTAAAACTGGGGTTGTGACCCTTTAACAAGGGGAGATAATTAGGAAAATAGAAACAAAAGTACTGGTTGCTAAAAAATCTTCTTCTCAAGAACCACTGGGCAGATTATCACCAAACTTACACAAAAGGATGAGGATATGTTGTAGATTAAAATTTGCACGGGGATTTACCCTGGGGCAAAGGGCGTGGTCTCAAGGTCACTTCAAATTTGACCAAAAATTACATTTTATTAAAATATTGATATTTTGCTTACTATAAGGACTAGGATCATCAAATCTTGTCAGTTGGTGCATCTAAGGACCTCATATCATGTTGACTCAAAAGTAGGTCACGGTGACCAATTTTTTAAATTTTGCGGCCATTCTAATTCAAAATGATTTAGAGGTATATTTTGAACAATTTAAGGCCTATGATCATCAAACTTTGTAAGTTGATGCATCTTGGGTCCTCAAAGTACGTCAACTAAAAAGTAGGTCACCTTGACCTACTTTTTGAATTTTGTGGCTAATCATTTTTAAAACAATTAAGGTCATTAATTCGAATACGGGGAGGCTTAGAATCATTAAATCTTGTAAGATGATGCATCTTGGGGCCATAAAACATATTTATTAAAAAGTAGGTCACAGTGACCTACTTTTTGAACTTTGCAGGCATTCGATTTCAAAGCGTTTTAGAGGCATAATTTGGACATTTTAAGTCCTATGATCATAAAACTTTGTAAGTTGATGCATCTTGGGTCTTCAAAAAAGGTCAACTGAAAAGTAGGTCACCGTGACCTACTTTTCAATTTATATGACTATAATTAAATATTTCAGGTACTAATTGGCTTAGAATCATCAAACTTTGTCAGTTGATGCGTCTTGGGTCTTCGGAGTAGGTCGACTAAAAAGTAGGTCACAGTGACCTACTTTTGAAAATTTATGGCGTTAATTTAATATTTCGGGTACTAATTGGCTTAGAATCATCAAACTTTGTCAGTTGATGCATCTTGGGTCCTTGGAGTAAAACAATTGGAAAGTAGGTCACTTTGACTTACTTATAAAATTTTATGATTATAATTTTTAAAAATACTTTAGGTATTAATTGGCTTAGAATCATCAAACTTAGTTGATGGGTCCTCAGAGATTGACAAGTGATAAGTAGGTCACCATGACCAACTCTCAGGTACTAATTGGCTTAGAATCATCTTGGGTTCTCAGAGTGTGAATTGGAATTTCAAGGGTTCATGTAAATATACAGGATACTTCGAGGCTTCAAATAGAAGTGATAGGTTGTACAGTTTATCAGAAGAGCGATTCAAGGCCCATGGGCCTCTTGTTTTTTTCATATCCGTGCATGGTAAGAAATATAAAACACAGAAAAATCTTTTAGCTTCTGTGAACAGAATGCTATTGAGCATGTCATGTGACCGCCTGATTCGTGCATGGGCAGACCGGTGGCAGATGTGCATTAAAATCGGAGAGGACTACTTTAAAAAATAATGAACACTGAAACCTAATTTCATTTCTTTTATGGAAGTTATTCAATTAGTTCTCGAACTTTTTGATCACCCCTCGTATAAATGTTTTGTACACCTCAGTTACTGTAGATTCAAATTTGTTCAAATCATGACCTCTGGGAGGAGGGTGGGTCCACCAAGGGCAATCAAACTTTTAGATAGGAATGTATCTGAAAAATATTCTTCTCAAGAACAAGAAAGCCTTTATTAAATATATAATTAGTCCCCTACCGGAGGGGACTAAAGGTTTCCTCCTCCTCTGTCCGTCTATTTTTCCCTCCTTTGTTAGTCTGTTTCACTTGGTTTCCGCCGCATTTTTTCCTAAACGCTTGCATGAGCTCATTTTTATGGTATGCGAGTGTATCTTGATGAGTTACAGATTAAGTTTGGATTTTATTCCACTTCAATAACTTTTGAGGGAATTATGACCTTTTCAGCTAACCTGAGCTGAAAGCTCAAGTGAGCTTTTCTGATCACCCGTTGCCCGTCGTCTGTCCATCTGTCCGTCCGTCTGTAAACTTTTCACATTTTCAACTTCTTCTCAAGAACCAATTGGCCAATTTTAACTAAACTTGGTACAAAACATCCTTGGATGAAGGGGAGTTTAAATTGTTAAAATGAAGGGCCAAGCCCCCTTCAAAGAGGAGATAATCAAGAAAAGACAAAAATTCGGTGGGGTAATTAAAAAATCTTCTTCTCAAGAACCATTGGGTCAGAAAAGCTGAAACTTTTGTGGAGCATCCTGGGGAAGTGTAGATTCTAAATTGTTCAAATCATGACCCCCAGGGGTAGGGCAGGGCCACAATAGGGAATCCAAGCTTTACATGAAATATGTAGAAAATATATTTAAAAATCTTCTTCTCAATTAGAACCACTTGGCCAGAAAAGCTGAAACTTATGTGGAAGCATCCATGGGTAGTGTAAATTCTAAATTGTTCAAATCTTGATCCCTGGGGGTAGGGCGGGGGCCACAATAGGGAATCCAAGTTTTACATTGAAATATGTAGAAAATATATTTAAAAATCTTCTTCTCAAGAACCACTGGGCCAGAAAAGCTGAAACTTATGTGGAGGCATCTTCAAGTAGTGTAGATTCTAAATTGTTAAAATCATGACCCCCGGGGATAGGGCGGGGCCACAATAGGGAATCCTAGTGTTACTTTGAAATATGTAGTAAAAATCTATAAAAATCTTCTTATCAGGAACCACTTGGCCAGAAAAGCTGAAACTTATGTGGAAGCATCCTACGGGTTAGTGTTGATTAAATATCATGACCACGGGGGGGGGGCACAAAAGATATAACAACGCAGGAAATCTGGTAGAGAACAGCAGGGCCAAAGTTACTTAGGTGAGCGTTGTGGCCCATGGGCCTCTTGTTAATTTTTAATGTTTTTCTGCACTTTATTCCTAAATGTTTGCAGATATTGAGCTCATTTTTGGTATGTGATAAGGTACAGATCAAGTTTGGATTTTGTTTTGCTTCAATGATTTTTGAGGGAATAACAGCCTTTTTAATCTTTAAGGGTTTTCGCACTTTTTGTTTCTAAATTTTTGCATATAGATATTGAGCTGATTTTTGGTATGTGACTCTACCTTGGTGAGTTATAGATTAAGTTTGCATTATGTTTTGCTTCATTGATTTTTTGATGGAATTATGGCATTTTCAATTTTTAATGGGAACCAGATTATACTTGCCAGTAGGGGACAAGTATTGCTAATGCAATACTCTCAGAATGCTTGTTAAGAAAGCATCCACACTCAGGTAGTGTAGATTCAAGTTTGTTAAGGTCATGGCCTATGGGGTAAGGTGGGGCCACAATATGCTATTAAAGCTTGAAATATAGGAGAAAATTTGCCAGTGAAAAACAGCAGTAGGGCCTAAAGGACCCAGGTGAGCATTGTGGCCCATTGGCCTTTTGTCAAAATGGCAATTTCTCCTTAACCTATGTTTGTTGGTGAGGTACAACATATAATTAACTTTAGACAGCTTCATGTAGTCCCATTGTGACCTCCTATTTTGCATTTTGATTGGACATGTCTCTGGTTTCATATAGCAAATCATGGACACTGCCATTCTTTCTATTATATTAGACTTACCATTTCTTATCTGCAAAAAAAAATTAAATAAAAATATAAAAACATAAAGGTTGTGTGATGCATTGTTTAAATGTAGTATTTGGTATTTGTAGGTAAAGGTGGGAGGAGTTGGTGACGAATGGAGAAATGAATTACCTGATGCTTTTGATATTCATATGCTAAGCACACATATTTTAGGTCAGCATGGAGGAGAACTCTTAGCAGAAAGACATTATTCCTTCTTTACCCCTGGTGTTCTTGGTGTGATTTGTTTGAAAACTAAGGTTTGTAATAATTATTTGACTGAAAAAAGCATCTTTTCGAAATCGATTTGAAACTAAGAAAAATATTTCTTAGATCTTAAAACAGTCTTTGAAATATTTCACTTTCCCATGATAAAGATGAGTGAATGGTGAGTGAAACTTGAGAGAATACTGTACAAACGGAAAGCAAATGGTGTATGAATCCTGAACATGGTGAATGATAGGTGAATGACCTAGTGCAGAATGCAAATGAAGCACAAATGCAAACACAGTGTAATTTTTGAATGCAAGATGGGTAATTTTTATGCCCCTCCATGAATATGGATTTGGCATATAGAGTGCTTGTCATGTCTGTCTTCTGTCGCACTT
Organism: Saccostrea echinata; assembly: GCF_033153115.1. NCBI lineage: Eukaryota > Metazoa > Mollusca > Bivalvia > Ostreida > Ostreidae > Saccostrea > Saccostrea echinata. Next base: position 6,851,649 of record NW_026889769.1, read on the forward strand.
TGCGTTCTCAGTTCAAAGCTGAGTTTCAGAAAAACTATTCAAGATACCTCCACTGGAAGGAGAGGGGGGTATATTGTTTTATCCTTGTGTGTCAAGCTATTTTGAATAACTTAATAAAGCTATGTAGCTATTTCAAGCTATTTTGCTAAATCAAGAGATTGTTCTGGACCTGCTTAAGGGAGCCTAGGTGGCCCCCAGATCCCCGGCCTATTTTGGACCGTCTATAAATCTGCTTTTTAGCTCACCTGAGCTGAAAGCTCCAGTGAGCTTTTCTGATCACCCATTATCTGTCGTCCGTCCATCTGTAAACTTTTCACATTTTCAACTTCCTCTCAAGAACCACTGGGCCAATTTTAACCAAACTTGATACAAAGTATCCTTGGGTGAAGGGGAGTTTAAATTGTAAAAATAAAGGGCCAAGTTCTCTTACAAGTGGAAATAATCAAGAAAAGACAACAATAGGTGGGGTCATTAAAAAATCTTCTTCTCAAGAACCATTGGGCCAGAAAAGCTGAAACTTATGTGGAAGCATCTTGGGATAGTGTAGATTCTAAATTACTGAAATCAGGACCCCCGGGGGTAGGGGGGGGGGGGGGGCACAATAGGGAATCCAAGTTTTACATTGAAATATATAGGAAAAATCTTTAAAAATCTTCTTCTCTAGAACCACTGGGCCAGAAAAGCTGAAACTTATGTGGAAGCATCCTTACGTAGTGTAGATTCTAAATTGTTAAAATCATGACCCCCAGGGGTAGGGCGGGGCCACAATAGGGAATCCAAGTTTTACATTGAAATATATAAGAAAAATCTTTAAAAATCTTCTTCTCAAGAACCACTTGGCCAGAAAAGCTGAAACTTATGTGGAAGCATCTTGGGGTAGTGTAGATTTTAAATTGTTCAAATCAAAACCCCCGGGGGTAGGGCGGGGCCACAATAGGGAATCCAAGTTTTACATTGAGACATATAGGGAAAATCTTTAAAAATCTTCTTCTCAAGAACCACTTGGCCAGAAAAGCTGAAACTTATTTGGAAGCATCTTGGGGTAGAAAAGATTTGAAATTGTTCAGATCATGATCCCCCAGGATAGGGCCGGGCCACAATAGGGAATCCAAGTTTTACATTGAAATATATAGGAAAAATCATTAAAAATCTTCTTCTCAAGAACCACTTGGCCAGAAAAGCTGAAACTTATGTGGAGGCATCCTCAAGTAGTGTAGATTCTAAATTGTTAAAATCATGACCTTTGGGGGTAGGGCGGGGCCACAATAGGGAATCCAAGTTTTACATTGAAATATATAAGAAAAATCTTTAAAAATCTTTTTCTCAAGAACCACTTGGCCAGAAAAGCTGAAACTTATGTGGAAGCATCCAGGGGTAGTGTAGATTCTAATTGTGCAAATGAGGACCCCCGGGGTTAGGGCGGGGCCACAAAAGGTATTTCAAGGGGAAATCTGGTAAAGAACAGCATGGCCAAAGTTACTCAGGTGAGCGATGTTGCCCATTGGCCTCTTGTATCATTTGACTTCAGAATCATGTCTGCATCTTAATCTTTGCATAAATAATTTGGAAAATCAGTGATAAATAGACAAGGATTGATTGATTGATTGTATGTTGTCTTACGTCCCATTTGAGAATTTTTCACTTACATACTGTAGAGATGTCACCATATACTGGTGAAGGGCTTCAAATTTTGACCTTGACTCAGCACTCAGGGCCATTGAGCAGTGAGGGATCTTTATCGTTCCAAAACAATTGAGGTTTATTTTTCTGTGTAGTACATCATCAAAAAGTTGTGTAATGAGCCTCCTTGAATGAATTAAATAGTTAGCATAGTGGCAATTAATAAGGAAAGTAATAAATGGATTATTTATTATTAAGAAGCTTTTTTTATATGTTTAAAGAATATGACAGCTTACTATATTCAGAGATAGTCAGTTATAAGTCTTAAAAACATTTTAAGATATATGTATTCAAGTACACCATTGTGTTGTGATTTCAAAACAGTTCAGTACTTCATTTACCACTTGCTTCAAGTCATCACAAAAATTCATTCATTGCTCATTCTCAGGTCAAAAACTGTGTCTTTGCATCATTAATAAGCCTACAGTGTTTCATGATAACAAGAAATTGCCAGAACAGATATTATTTACTATCCCCTCGCAACGTCATTGGAGGGGATATAGTAAGGCAATCATGTGTGTTGTTTGTGCATGAGAGAGTTAGCGCTGTACGAAAGGGAAGTCAAGTAATTAGCATCGGGATCTATGTTGAATGCTGTTTCGATTTATAGATATGCTCTTTGTGAGGGAATGCTCCGCTTCGTGATGCCCTTGTTCATATGTGTTGCTATGTTTATTGTCATCTCCAGTTAAATGCAATAAAACTAGTGTAGTCCAGTTGTTGTGAATTTCTAAATCATGCTTATGTTAACCGTTAACCATTATTCAGAAAACATCTTTTAAGGGCATACACAACGTACCTTATCTACTGATAATTTTTCAAGATATTTTTTATTTAAGATTATAGTACCATCAGATGTTCGTAGACAAAAAATCAGCATGCTTTACCAGGGGTTTTGAAAAGATGTTAATTGATGAAAATTCTTGTATTACTCAAAGAAAAATATACAAAAACTACTAAACATATATTCTAGATGTTTTGTTTATCCAAACTTGTTTTAGAAGAAGTGCAACAGCATATATGGACATTAAAATGTAGCACACAGTTCCTATAAGTATTGGAACTCTTCAACTCCAGGGAAAAATACAATAAAGTTCAAACTACGTTGCATATGTCCTTAAGTAAATTTCAATATTTTAAACATTGTCCAAATGACTCTTAGAATGTTGCTCAACTTCAATGCCTTGGATGAGACAACCTTTACATTATAATGTTTAATTAGGTGATCTTTTTAAATTTTTCATGGCCTATACTTTTTTCATTTAGTTAATCATCACATTCATGGAAATGACTGAGGACCATTACAAATGCATAGAAAAGGGCCTTTCCTGTGATGAAAAACGTGCCTCCATCTCTTACACAAAACCATATGATTACTGGAATGCAAAAGACAGAGAAGAAATTTATGAAACACTTTTTTGGCTTGGCCATCTTCAGTCATCAGAAAAATAATATATGTTAATGATGCTAAAACTTCTGTATCTTTTTATCTCTTGAAAACTTCATTCATTGAGAAAAAGCCTTTTGCAATTAAATAAGGTAAATCTGAATTTGTCACTGCTAAACTTCCAACTAAAATTTTAAAATCTGCTAAAATATCATTGATGAAGATGTAATACCAGGTAAATTGCATTTTATAAAAGAAATTTTTAAAAAATGCTGATAGCTACATGTATGTTACAAGACTAAGTGAACCTTTCTTTCCCTTGCACTGACATTAGTTCAGCATCATCAGAGAACTTTCATGAAGCAATATGCGAATACTAGGACTAGTTTTGTAGAACAAGAAGGCTACAAATTATGAATTCAATGAGTTTGTTTTTATTAAAGGCCTCTTGGGCATGTATAAATTTGCAAAATGAATCTGTATTGTTATTGTCAAGTACATTGTGATAAATTCTCTTCACATGAAGAAAAAGATTACAGATTGTTATTTCATTACATTATTTAGTGTAGAATTCAGCATCATCAAAATCCTTACACAAATGAGGTAATGTATTAATAATTTTACATAATTTAAGATAAAATTTAAACCATTTTTGTATGTATATATGTCTGTATGAATTTGTATATTAGCTATAAAATGAATTAAGTAATTTAAGATAAAATTTAAACCATTTTTGTATGTATATATGTCTGTATGAATTTGTATATTAGCTATAAAATGAATTAAGTTATTGAAATTTTTGTTAAGGCATTTTAATATTCTTATTTATACATTTTTTCCTTATTAAATGGATATGTGCTCAATAGTTATACAGGATTGAATAATTCATTTTTTTTTATTGATTTTTTTTTTCACCTGTAGTTAAATTTATCCCATTCAAATATTTATTTATTGTTTTTGTATAATCCTGATCTCAATTTTTATGCAGTCTTTGTACATGTACTAAATTTTTATCAAACAATGTAATAATTTTGATGTACATGTAAAGTGTAATTCAAAAACTATTATTTGTGTACTATCTTTCTGAATCTCTCTGAAAGTATCTCATTTATTTCATCACTGCATGCCATTTTGTCACAAATGCACCCATGTGCCCATTAAGGGTGTGCAATAAATTCCATTTGTGATCAAGCTGTCAGTAATGTAACTGATTTGTTCATTGGTGTTTTAAAGTTTTCCAAATACTATGTGTTTTATTTACCAATGTTGTGTCAATGTATTTCTTGCATTTTTTCAGAACAGACTATGTGACATTGCTTAAAAGAACCAAGGTCCAAGTAAGCTTTTCTGATCTCATTTTGTCCAGCATTCGTCTAGCTGTCCATCTGTCTGTTTGTCCATCTGTAAACATTTCACATTTTTAACTTCTTTTTAAGAAACAATAACTCTGTGATTGGGAGTTTGAATCTCGGCCGCGACTGACTTAAGTCGATAAAAAATGGGCAGCAACTGTTCCTTCGCCATGCGCTCGGCACTTTGAAGTGAAAGTTGCGGGTCCTTCGGATGAGACCTTAAAAACCAAGGCCCCATGTCACGGCAGGCGTTGGCATGATAGAGATCCCTCACTGCTCAATGGCCCTGAGTGCCGAGTAAAGGTCAAAATTGAAGCCCATCACTTGTATATGTTGACATCTCTATATGAGTGAAAAATATGAATGAAAAATGGGACGTAAAACAATATACAATCAATCAAGAACCACTGGGCCTGTTTCAACCAAACTTTACAAAAAGAATCCTTGAGTAAATGGGATTCAAGTTTGTTCAAATGAAGGACCATACCTCCTTCCAAGGAAGGACAGTAAGGATTTGTGAAAATTTAGTGTTATCTTTCCAAAATATTCTCCTCAAGAACCACAGGGTTAAAAAGTATGAAACTTGTGTGGAAGCATCCTAAGGTAGTGTAGATTCAAATTTGTTCAAATCATGACCTCTGGAGTGGGGCAACATTGGGAGATCTTTTTTTCTTATATAGTAATACATAAAGTCTTAGAATATCTTCTCAGGAACAGCAAAGCCATAATTAATCATATTTATATGGAATCATCCTCAGGTAGTGCAGATTAAAGTTTGTTCAAATTATGAACTTTGTCTTCCTATCCACCTGATCCCTCCTCTAGAATTTCAAGGGGTCCGTGTATATGCCCTCCTCACAGATTTGTATTGTAAGATATTTTGAGATCGATCACTTCGTTATCTTCACCCTTTTCATTTAATACTGAACTGATTTATGCATTTGGCTAATGGTTGAACAAAATGGTATATGGTGCTGACAAATTTAAATGTATAATCCCTTGTATTTTGTTCCTAATAGAGGATATCTGTGAAACCAGACCATTTTCTTTTATTTACATGTATCACTTATTGTAAGGTTGATAAGTGATTGAAGTACCATAGTCATTGAAGTGCATGCTTTGCACTCAGGGCTCCCAGATTCAATTCTCAGTTTTGGTGCTGTATCAAACATTTGTGTTTGTTTGTTCCTTCATCGATTTTTTAGCCAGATGTGTTTGGATCGATATGTTAATTTTACGTCTATTTTGTGTAAAAGTTGAACATGAATGATAGCATATTAACATAAGGTGTACTATTTACTCCATTGTGCATTTTCAAATCAAGTCTGAATCGTATCTTCCTCACTGTGAAGCCAATGACCACTGAAGTGAGTTAGATGATGTGTCTTAGGGGAAAGATGGTTTTTTAGTGTGAAAGTAGGTTACAGTGCCTCTTTTTTAAAATTTTGAGGTACAAAATTGTGTTTGGATAACGTATGTCACAAGTTAAGCTGTCTTAACAAAAGATCACTTTAATGCATTTTTATTGTAAGGTGTTGCAGTGTAATAGTAGATCATCATAACCTCATTTTGAAATTTTATAGCTATGCATAGTCTAATGATGCACATTGGAACAGTTACAATGGAAAAGTAGGTCACCATAGCCTTATTTTGAATTTTATGGTAGCATATATTCAAACTGTGCCACTATGGCAATACCTTTAAAAAGCTTCTTTAAAGTAGTAAACCCATGATCGGTAAAATAAATATGGAAGCCTCCTTAGGTAGTGTAGATTAAATTTGTTCAAATCATGACCCCCCAAGGGTTGGGTGGGGCTACGTTGGGCAATCAAAGCTTAATATGGGTATATATATAGAAAAAAAATCTTTTAAAAAATCTTCCCAAGAACAGCAAAGCCATGATCAGTCTATCAATAGAGGAGATAGATAGTGTAGAATATAATTAGCTGCAAAACTGTAGCTCTCTGGTTGAATAGAATTGAACAGACAAAATCAAAGAGCTACAGATCTAAGTATTTAAAAAAAAAAAAAAAACCTTTGATTCACGCCGATGCTTTTATCGCTCGCTAGATTATAGTTTGCAAATTATGAACCTCGGGGGTAGGGTGGGACCACAATGGGTAATCAAAGATTTCCCTGAATATATTAATAGGAAAAATCTTATTAAAAATCTCTTTAAAAATAAAAAAAAGCCATGATTAATTATATTTTTTGAAAGCATCCTTAGATTTTTTAGATTGAAGTTTATTCAAATCATGACTCCTAGGAATAGGGTTTGGCAAAAATTAAGGTTCAAAGTTTTCCACAGGAAAACATAGGAAAAACCTTGAAAGAATCGTCTGATGAAAAACGACAAAGCCATCATCAGTCATAATATATGTAAGCATCCACACATAGTGTATGTTTATGTTTGTTAAAATCATAACCCCCGAGGGTAAGGTGAGGCCATTTTGGGCATAGAAATACGTAGGAAAAATGTGTAAAAATCTTCCCATAAACAGCAATGTCATGATTAAATAGTAATATTTTATAAAGAAGCATCCTTAGATGGTGTATTCAAATATGTTCAAATCGTGACCTCCAGGGATTAAGTCTTTTATGGGAATATGTAGGAAATGGAATCGGTTATAAAGAACAGGACAGGCCATTGTTACTCAGGTGAGCGTTGTCGCCCATTGGATTCTTTTATAATAGCTAAACTTAAATTGTGTCCTTAACATATCTTGCACACTCTTGAGTATAGAACCTCAAATTCTTATATAAATTATACAGACATAGAATTAGCCACAGCTCCAATGAGACTATGAGATTATATGAATATGCATCATGTAGTTTCAGATAGGTGGAACATTACCTAATGTACATTATCAACTTTATTTTTGAAAAATAATTAAAGTTTGTAGTAAATGAATTTATGAATTTAAATGGAAGGCCATTTATTTTAAAAAACTTTCTGATTGGCATAGGCAAAATCATTTACTGCTCTGTACAAAATATATAATTGTATAATATGATTATATAAAAAATGATATGAATTGTAATTTTAATATAATGATAATTGTGGACATGTATATTATTATATAGTATTTTTATTATTTTGAAATATTAATGCATATGAATGTATAGATAGATAAATGAATATTGAATGAAGTTTGATGGGTCTTTTGTTGTTGCATAGGGTGAAGAGTATAACTAATATGTGACACCCTAATAGTGTTTGGAACCTTTCCATTAAAAAAAAATTTTGCAAGATTTATTGAGACTACAGTGAAACTGATGATGGATCAGGCCCCAAGACCATAAACTGAGAACAGACTTAAGTCAAAATTTCAAATCGATAGAACTTTTGAAATAATTTTGATAATTAAATAAAATTTTTCTCATAAGTTTGAATTGAAGTGTTATGCACAATTGCAAATTTTTAAGCTAATAAATTAAATGAAACTTAAGATATTAAAAATAAAAAAAATGACTTAAGTCTGTTCTCAGTTTATGGTTTTGGGACCAGGTGGACCAGGTATATTCACTGAAATATAACTAGAAACTGACAAGCATGTTAAGACTTGGTAAAGTTGAAAAGTTATGAATTAAGTTATAAAGTAAGTTATGTTTTAGTTATTTTAGTTTTCACCGCTGCACAATAAAAGTGGAAATTTACCATAATCTCGCTTTAATAATTCATGGATTTTGGTAATTGTGTATTTAAAGGCAGAGATTTTAAGCACCGCCTTCAAAAATACCTGGTCTGTGTCCCCCTGTCAATCAAGTACATTAAGGTACACCACTGGGTGCTAGAACTTGATTGACATTTACTTACTAGTCCCTGTGTATACACTGTACACCTTGTTTGGCACTCGTGGTGACCTTCAAATTAACTTTTGATCCTTTGATATTTACCACACATGGTATAAACAATAGAGAAACTGTATTATCATGATTACTATGGATTTTTTAGCTTGATGACATATATATACACACACCTTTAGAATTTGAAATAATTATGATATTCTTAATGATGATATATATCAAAATTTGGTTTAATTTTTTATCAAAGCTCAACAAATACTTTGAATAATATTTTTTTTTAATGGGGGGGATGCTTTGACACACATTCAATTACAAATTAATAAAAATTATTGAGATTAAACTTTATTTACAAATTTTTATTTCTAATTTAAAATCATTTCAAAATCCCAACACAGGTAAAGTTTGACTTCTTGGGTACTCTACTGTGTATTTAATCACTTCCTGTGTATAGGGATTAGGAGACAAACGACCACAGGTAGACTGCTAGCCCTCAAGGCATTCACGCCTGTCCAAAATAAGCCCCTCCCTCACCTGGAATTTACCACCCGGTAAAAAATCTCTGCCTTCAACTTTTTCCTGTCGCTTTTGTAAGTAAAGATTATGGCGCAGATTTAAATTGATGTGAAGTTATCCAGATTTCGAATAAGTGCATTGTAGCAACCGCTAATGATAAAACGCAGCTTAATAGAAATATCATTAAGCGTTGCAATTGCAACGGTTAATGCCGTACATTATTGCATTAATAATTGACATTCTCAACCGCTAATGCTACATCGCCGCTTATTGATAGAATTATATCATTAAGCGTCACAAATTCAGAGCAGCCCTAAAGCTTAATGAAACAAGCAAAATATTTACATGTTCGACAGCTAATGATACAAACAAATCTATCATTAAGCGTTGCAGTTTCACCTTTTAATGATACAAAACTTAGAAATGGTTGCCAATCTCTAAGAGAAACACACATCATTTCCCTCCATCCGCCTAACAATAAAGTTAATACACTATCACGTGCCAAATCATTTATACATTCCATTGTGCTACTGAATAAGGTATACATATTTCAACGACATAGAGAAAATTTTTTCTTGAACTTATATCTTCAAAACCAATTTATGTTTGACTATATTCATAGAATAGTAATCAGTTAGTTTACAGCAAAGCCCTGCAACGCCCCTAGAATTCAATAGCCTTATGAAAAGTGCATGGAAAATTCTCGTAATTTGAAATAAATAACTTGAAATCAATCTTGAAAAAAGCATTGTGGTCTTATCGCAAGATGAAAGAATTTTACATAAGAAATCATTATCTCCCTCAGGGCCAAAAAAAGTAGAATCATTATTTTTCAAATATTACAAAGAACGCACGTGTCCCCTGCTTTTGATTTGCGTTTGTTTGCAAAGAAATAAAATGCCATAGAATAGCATTTATTAAAAAAGAACAATCAAATGTAAATAAAGTATCTCCACCCTCAAAACTAAAATCAATAATGAAATTGAAATTATATATAATCATTTTTTGCTCACCTGAGTCACTCAGGTGACCAATTACTATCTGTTTTCGTCCGTCGTCGTGCGTAAACTTTTCACATTTTCGACTTCTCAAGAACCACTGGGCCAATTTTCACCAAACTTACCACAAAGTATCCTTTGGTAACAGTGATTCAAGTTTGTTTAAATGAAGGGTCAGGTCTTTTTCCAAGGAGAAAAATTAAGAATTGGTGAAAAATCAATGGCATCTTTTGAAAAATTTTATTCTCAAGAACCACTTCTCCAAGAAAGATGAAACTTATATGGAAAAATCCTCAGATAGTGTATATTCAAATTTGTTCAAATCAGGACCTCCGTGGATAGGATGGGGTCACAATGGACGATCTAAGTTTTACATAGGGATACGTAGGAAAAATCTTTAAAAATCTTCTTCTCCAGAACCACTGGGCCAAGAAAGATGAAACTTGTGTGTAGTGTAGATTCAAGTTTGTTCAAATCATGACCCCTTGGGTAGGGCGGGGCCACAATGAATGATCAAAATTTTACATTGAAATACATTTGAAAATCTTCTTATCCGGAACTACTAGGCCAAGAAAGATGACACTTATGTGGAAACATCTTCAGGTAGTGTAGATTCAATTTTTTTTTTTTTTAAAAATCGTGATCCCCGGGTGTAGGGTAGGGCCACAATGGACAATAAAAGTTTTACATTGGAATACGTAGAAAAACTTTTAAAAAATGCTTTTCTCAAAAACAGCAAAACCATGATTAGTTATATTTACTTGGAAGCATCTTCAGATAGTATAGATTCAAGTTTGTTCGAATCATGACTCTGGGGATAGAGTGGGGCCACAATTGATGATCAAAGATTTACACATAAATACATTTGAAAAAAAATCTTAAATAATCTTCTCATGAATAGCAAAGCCATGATTTGTCTTATTTATATGCAAGCATCTTTGGGTAATGTTAATTCAAATTTTTCATATCTTGATCCCCTGGGGTAGGGAGGGGGCACAACAGATGATCAAAGTTTTTTAGTTAGGAATTTATAGGAAAGAGCATTTAAAAATCTTCTCAAAAACAACAAAATCATGATAAGTCATTTTAATATAATTTAATTTTGGTTGTATCACGTCATATGATTGGATAAAAAAAATAAATTTGTATAACCTTTTTTTTTTTTTTTTTTTTTTGTTTTTTGTTTTTGCAGCTTTCAATTTATATTTCATGGATCCTCTATGGATTGTTTTTTTTATACCCAGGTGACCGTTAAGGCTCTTGGGCCTCTTATTTAATTTATTCAAAGGTGTTTAGTTCGGTTCGTAACTAGACAGATTTCAATCTATCTTTACTGCAATTGTCAGTCTAATACGATCAATTTCTGTATATCTTCTTAGTGTCTAAATTTCAAATTTTGTGATAACTATACATTACACAGTTGAAGAATGCAGTGTTCCTCTCAAATTTCAAAAGACATCAGTTAAATTAACCGACTGGAGTATTTTTAAAAAGGAAGTCAAAAGTCAAGGTCAGGTGGACTACAGTGTATATCGATGGTATTTTCATTACACGTGTATTTTATGATAAACAGTGCACATACTAAATAGCACATACTTGCCTACCCAATGTCAAAAATATATTTATATAATCGGCACCATGAACTATTTTGAAAAACAGTTCAAAGGTCAAGGTCAGTAACTTAGGTATTTTACAAAAGCCGAAGTAAAAAGCAATACATGAGCAAAATATCAAATCAATACCTCTTGCAGTTCTAAAGATATAAGATGTGACAGACGGACAGACAGACGCCGGGTAAATCCCTAGGTGTCGTTCTGCTCTGCAAAATCTGGGGTTTCAATACAAAAAAATGTATTACTTGTTTAAATCACCATGTGAAAAATGATAGAGATTTAGTGAATGTCTTATGTGGTCAACCAAGTCATGCATTTGAGAAGCTGAAGTTGGTTTATTAGATTAAGATACTGTAGAAAAACTAGAAGAGCATATTTCCAAATTTAACATGCAAAAACTATATTATCCTATCACCCTTCCTTAAAGAAATGTAAATAAAAGATATATAAATATGACGTTTTTATAAATTCATCTGTGAAAATAATAAAAACCACCTTAATGGATGACTTAATACTTATTAAATGGCAATACCATTTAACGAATTTATTAATGTATGGAAGGAACATAATGCATGTGAGGGAAAAAAAACGAGACTGATTTATTTTCAAGACTCAATCTAAAAGGAACATAATGTATGTGAGGAAAAAAAAAACGAGACTGATTTATTTTCAAGACTCTATCTAATTAATATTATATCTTTGATCCGTTCCGCTTGATCGCTACACAAAGTTGAAGAAGGGCAAAGATATAATTTTAATTAGATTGTTTGAAGACAATATTTTTAGTCAATCGCATGTCATACACTGTTGAAATGTACAACGATTCTAAGGACTATAAAATATTTGTCATGTTGGCTTGCATTGTCCGTTTCTTTTGCATATCAGTATAAATCATTAATCTCCGTATAGCTATATATCAAATTGCAATTCTAAGCATGCTGCTTTCGAATATCCTTCGATTGTTCAATAGTTTTCTGAATGGCGTTTAATTTCCATTCAAATTTTATATTAAAGAAAATAATAGATTTTGTACACATAGAAAACAAATATCTGGAATTCATATTTTAAAAAAAATGATATGAATTTGCTAAATTTTACAAAAATTGTTATATATTGCAAGTTAACAACAATCTCGATTGAAATTATCCCGATGAAAATAAACTCAAAATTAAAAAAAAAAACCCGACAAATTACTGTCAATCTGATGCAATTGACGGAGAAATTAACTTCTTAGTAATTTCTAATAATTTGTTTTTCATAAAGTTGCATAATGAGTGAAAACCATGTGTTTCTTTTAAGAAAATTGTATCACAAAACAAAAGATTTCTGTGAAATATGAATATAGTTTTGACAGCTCAACTACACTGAAAAGCAAGAAAAATACTGCAAAATAAAAGTGCCAGAAAAACAAACGTCGTATCTATTGCTTTGTTTTTATCAAATAGAGTGATATGGTAAAAACGAGGAAGACGATGACACCAAATAATCCATAATTGCACCAGGGATATATGAATGTTGTGATGGCTGTAATTTTTCGTCCAAATAGCAATCAACTTTTTAAAGAAATAAACGAATGTAGAACACGATGTTAGCATGTTAAGTATTAAACTGCGTTTAACATCTCAGGTCCGCAGTATGCAGGTTTGGGATGTACTTTTTTTCAAAATAATTTTATTGCGAACAAAAGATGCGCGTGGTACTGGATTAATTCCTTCAAATTCTTATCTCAACTGCACAAAAGCAAATAGATGCTCCACTTTAGCAAAGGCTTCTCCAACTATGAAAAAACCTGAAGACACATGGAGTTAATTGCCTTACAACTCAATTTTGTTTCCTTTCAGGCATCAATCTGATACATATTGTACATTAAAAAATAAAATTTGCTGACAGAAATTCTTCTATGTAGCTTTTGTATAACATTAGAAATGCGTAAAAATCAAACCTCGATCTTGTAAGTATCTAGTACTTAGGCATAAAACTGATCCAGGTTTGGAGTGCTTACTTTCATTACTATTTTTGTATTACTTTGAATGCTCAGAGCATCAACGCAAACCTTCTAAATACATTACATATATTTCTCGTGTTACCAAGAAATGGAATGTCAGTGAAAATGGAAAATTTTGAAGTAAATTGGAAAATTTTTAGAAATGCTTATATTACCTCAACCCATAACGAAAAAAACTTTCTAAACTTCATCAAAAATGCGTCGACTATGAACGACTCTGGCATTCACACATGATAACTGTTTGGCACAAATACAAAAGATGATCCACTTTTGCAATAGTTTTTGCCAAAACTGTAGGACTTGAAAATGCCAATATGAAGAATGTCTTAAGATTTGTTTCTTTATGGTTTCAATGTGATAAAACATGCATCTTCTTCTGGAGAAAGAGGTTTCCTCACAAATATAAGGACTCTCCTGAGCTGGTTATATGTGACCTAAAGAAAGGTTATATGAGATGTCATCAAATGCAATTCTTGAATAACTTACGATTTCAGATAGAATCTTCAATCGCTATACTAAGCACCAAAACAAAGAAATTTGTTGATAGAATGACTTTAATGAGGATCTCAACGTCCTTAGAAGTGTTAAGGCACTATATCTCGATATTGCTTACTTTCATGTACGAATGAGTTCAGGTGATGCAGTCTTGGAATACTAACCTTCATTAATATTATTAACCTTATGTATAATATTGGATATGCAAAAAATCAAAGTAGCGATTAAACATGAATGTTTACCTTTTTCCTGATAGCGAGTTTTCATATTATGGAGTATCAAAGTAGAGATTATAGCATCAAAGTTGAAATTAAACATGTATGACTAACATTCTACCTGACAGCGAGATATAACATTTTGACAATACATACATTTAAATTGTTTACGGTGTTTCTAAATGTCATTTTTCATGATTCTTTCTGATATAACATGCATGTTTTCTGACAATAGAAGTAACTTCATGAATATAGTTCATCATACTGTGTCGACAGTTATGTATTCCTCCAATTCAAACATGATACTTGTTAAGCACAAAAGCGAATAGATGCTCCACTTTAGCAAAAGCTTCTCCAACTATGACAAAACCTGAAGACACATGCACTTTATTGTTTTATAACTCATTTTTGTTTCCTTTAATCATCATTCTGATACATTTTGTGCATTACACACAAAAAAATTTGCTGACAGAAATTCCTCTATGTAATTTTTGTATACATGAGAAATGTGTAAAAATCACATCTCGATATTGTAAGTAACTATTACTTATGCATTAAAGTGATCCAGGTTTGGAATAATTAATTTCGTTACTATTTTTGTGTATTTTTGATAGCTCAGAGCATCAAAGCAAACCTTCTACATATATGATATATTTCTCTTGATAGCATGAAATTAAATGTTAGTGAAAATGGAATATGTTGAAGTAAATAGGAATGCATGGACCATAAACGACTCTTGCATTCACACATGATAGCTGTTAAGAACAAATACAAAAAATGATCCACTTATGGAATAGTTATTGCCAAAACTGTAGGACTTGAAAATGCCTCTTGAAGAATGTATTCAGATTTGTTTCTGTTTGGTTTCAATGTGATATAACATGCATCTTCTTCTGGAGAAAGAGATTTCTTCACAAATATAAGGACTCTCCTGAGCTGGTTTTTTTTTTACCTAAAGAAAGGTTATATGAGATGTCAGCAAATGCAACTCTTGAGTAACTTACGATTTCAGACAAAATCTTCAATCGCTATACTGAGCACCAAAACAAAGAAATTTGTTGATAGAATGACTTCTGTGAGGGTCTGAACGTCCTTAGAAGTATTTAGGCACCATATCTCGATTTTGCTTACTTTCATGTACTAATTAGTTCAGGTGATGCAGTCTTGGAATACTAACCTTCATTGAAATTATTCACTTCATGTATAATATTGGATATGCAAAAAATCAAAGTAGCTATTAAACATGTATGATTACCTATTTCCTGATAGCGATTTTTCATATTTCGGAGAATCGAAGTAGAGATTATAGCATCAAAGTTGAAATTAAACATGTATGACTAACATTCTTCCTGACAGAGAGATATAACATTTTGAAAATACATGCATTTCAAATGTTTTACGGTTGTTTCCAAATGTCATTTTTCTTGATTCTTTCTCAATTTACATGCATATTTTCTGACAATAGAGATAACTTCATGAATATAGTTCATCATACTGTGTGGGCAATTTTGTATTCTTGCGCTTCACAAATGATCCTTGTTAAGTACAAGAGCGAATAGATGCTCCACTTTAGCAAAAGTCTCTCCAACTATGCAAAACCTTGAGACACATGCAGTTTATTGTTTCATAACTCATTTTTGTTTCCTTTAATCATCAATCTTATACATATTGTACATTACATAAAAAAAATTGCTGACAGAAATTCCTCTATGTTATTTTTATATACCATGAGAAATGTGTAAAAATCACATCTCGATATTGTAAGTAACTATTACTTATGCATTAAAGTGATCCAGGTTTGGAATAATTAATTTCGTTACTATTTTTGTGTAACTTTGAATGCTCAACCTTCTGCATATATGATATATTTCTCTTGAAAGCATGAAATTGAATGTTAGTGAAAATGGAAAATGTTGAAGTAAATTGGAGTGCATGGACCTTGAACGACTCTGCCATTCACACGTGACAGCTGTTAAGCACAAATACAAAAGATGATTCACTTTTTGAATAGTTTTGCCAAAACTGTAGGACTTGAAAATGCCTCATGAAGAATATAATCAGATTTTTTTCTATTTGGTTTCAATGTGATATAACATGCATCTTCTTCTGAACAAAGAGGTTTCTTCACAAATATAAGGTCTCTCCTGAGCTGGTTTATGTGTGTCCTATAGAAAGGCTATATGAGATGTCAGCAAATGCAACTCTTGATAACTTACGATTTCAGATAGAATCTTCAATCGCTATACTGAGCACCAAATCAAAGAAATTTGTTGATAGAATGACCTCTATGAGGTACTGAACGTCCTTAGAAGTGTTTAGCACCATATCTCGATTTTTTTCACTTTGATTCACTAATTAGTTCGGGTGATCCAGTCTTGGAATACTAACCTTCATTAAAATTATTAACCTTATGTATAATATTGGATATGCAAAAAACCAAAGTAGCGATTAAAGATGTATGATTAGCTTTTTCCTGGTAGCGAGTTTTCATATTTTGGAGTATCAAAGTAGAGATTAAAGCATCAAAGTGGAGATTAAAGATGTATGACAAAAATTCTACCTGACAGCGAGATATAACATTTTGACAATACATACATTTAAATTGTTTTACGGTTGTTTCCAAATGTCATTTTTCATGATTCTTTCTGATATGACATGCATGTTTTCTGACAATAGAGGTAACTTCATGAATATAGTCCATCATACTGTGTCGACAGTTATGTATTCTTGCACTTCAAACATGATACTTGTTAAGTACAAGAGCGAATAGATGCTCCACTTTAGCAAAAGCTTTTCCAACTATGACAAAACCTGAAGACACATGCAGTTTATTGTTTCATAACTCATTTTTGTTTCCTTTAATCATCAATCTGATACATATTGTACATTACACACAAAAAAATTGCTGACAGAAATTCCTCTATGTAATTTTTGTATACATGAGAAATGTGTAAAAATCACATCTCGATATTGTAAGTAACTATTACTTATGCATTAAAGTGATCCAGGTTTGGAATAATTAATTTCGTTACTATTTTTGTGTATTTTTCATAGCTCAGAGCATCAAAGCAAACCTTCTACATATATGATATATTTCTCTTGATAGCATGAAATTAAATGTTAGTGAAAATGGAATATGTTGAAGTAAATAGGAATGCATGGACCATAAACGACTCTTGCATTCACACATGATAGCTGTTAAGCACAAATACAAAAAATGATCCACTTATGGAATAGTTATTGCCAAAACTGTAGGACTTGAAAATGCCTCTTGAAGAATGTATTCAGATTTGTTTCTGTTTGGTTTCAATGTGATATAACATGCATCTTCTTCTGGAGAAAGAGATTTCTTCACAAATATAAGGACTCTCCTGAGCTGTTTTTTTTTTTTTTTACCTAAAGAAAGGTTATATGAGATGTCAGCAAATGCAACTCTTGAGTAACTTACGATTTCAGACAAAATCTTCAATCGCTATACTGAGCACCAAAACAAAGAAATTTGTTGATAGAATGACTTCTGTGAGGGTCTGAACGTCCTTAGAAGTATTTAGGCACCATATCTCGATTTTGCTTACTTTCATGTACTAATTAGTTCAGGTGATGCAGTCTTGGAATACTAACCTTCATTGAAATTATTCACTTCATGTATAATATTGGATATGCAAAAAATCAAAGTAGCTATTAAACATGTATGATTACCTATTTCCTGATAGCGATTTTTCATATTTCGGAGAATCGAAGTAGAGATTATAGCATCAAAGTTGAAATTAAACATGTATGACTAACATTCTTCCTGACAGAGAGATATAACATTTTGAAAATACATGCATTTCAAATGTTTTACGGTTGTTTCCAAATGTCATTTTTCTTGATTCTTTCTCAATTTACATGCATATTTTCTGACAATAGAGATAACTTCATGAATATCGTTCATCATACTGTGTGGACAATTTTGTATTCTTGCGCTTCACAAATGATCCTTGTTAAGTACAAGAGCGAATAGATGCTCCACTTTAGCAAAAGTTTCTCCAACTATGCAAAACCTTGAGACACATGCAGTTTATTGTTTCATAACTCATTTTTGTTTCCTTTAATCATCAATCTTATACATATTGTACATTACATAAAAAAAAATTGCTGATAGAAATTCCTCTATGCTATTTTTATATACCATGAGAAATGTGTAAAAATCACATCTCGATATTGTAAGTAACTATTACTTATGCATTAAAGTGATCCAGGTTTGGAATAATTAATTTCGTTACTATTTTTGTGTAACTTTGAATGCTCAACCTTCTGCATATATGATATATTTCTCTTGAAAGCATGAAATTGAATGTTAGTGAAAATGGAATATGTTGAAGTAAATTGGAGTGCATGGACCTTGAACGACTCTGCCATTCACACGTGACAGCTGTTAAGCACAAATACAAAAGATGATTCACTTTTTGAATAGTTTTGCCAAAACTGTAGGACTTGAAAATGCCTCATGAAGAATATAATCAGATTTTTTTCTATTTGGTTTCAATGTGATATAACATGCATCTTCTTCTGAACAAAGAGGTTTCTTCACAAATATAAGGTCTCTCCTGAGCTGGTTTATGTGTGTCCTATAGAAAGGCTATATGAGATGTCAGCAAATGCAACTCTTGATAACTTACGATTTCAGACAAAATCTTCAATCGCTATACTGAGCACCAAATCAAAGAAATTTGTTGATAGAATGACTTCTGTGAGGGTCTGAACGTCCTTAGAAGTATTTAGGCACCATATCTCGATTTTGCTTACTTTCATGTACTAATTAGTTCAGGTGATGCAGTCTTGGAATACTAACCTTCATTGAAATTATTCACTTCATGTATAATATTGGATATGCAAAAAATCAAAGTAGCTATTAAACATGTATGATTACCTATTTCCTGATAGCGATTTTTCATATTTCGGAGAATCGAAGTAGAGATTATAGCATCAAAGTTGAAATTAAACATGTATGATTAACATTCTTCCTGACAGAGAGATATAACATTTTGAAAATACATGCATTTCAAACGTTTTACGGTTGTTTCCAAATGTCATTTTTCTTGATTCTTTCTCAATTTACATGCATATTTTCTGACAATAGAGATAACTTCATGAATATAGTTCATCATACTGTGTGGACAATTTTGTATTCTTGCGCTTCACAAATGATCCTTGTTAAGTACAAGAGCGAATAGATGCTCCACTTTAGCAAAAGTCTCTCCAACTATGCAAAACCTTGAGACACATGCAGTTTATTGTTTCATAACTCATTTTTGTTTCCTTTAATCATCAATCTTATACATATTGTACATTACATAAAAAAAATTGCTGACAGAAATTCCTCTATGCTATTTTTATATACCATGAGAAATGTGTAAAAATCACATCTCGATATTGTAAGTAACTATTACTTATGCATTAAAGTGATCCAGGTTTGGAATAATTAATTTCGTTACTATTTTTGTGTAACTTTGAATGCTCAACCTTCTACATATATGATATATTTCTCTTGAAAGCATGAAATTGAATGTTAGTGAAAATGGAAAATGTTGAAGTAAATTGGAGTGCATGGACCTTGAACGACTCTGCCATTCACACGTGACAGCTGTTAAGCACAAATACAAAAGATGATCCACTTTTTGAATAGTTTTGCCAAAACTGTAGGACTTGAAAATGCCTCATGAAGAATATAATCAGATTTTTTTCTATTTGGTTTCAATGTGATATAACATGCATCTTCTTCTGAACAAAGAGGTTTCTTCACAAATATAAGGTCTCTCCTGAGCTGGTTTATGTGTGTCCTATAGAAAGGCTATATGAGATGTCAGCAAATGCAACTCTTGATAACTTACGATTTCAGATAGAATCTTCAATCGCTATACTGAGCACCAAATCAAAGAAATTTGTTGATAGAATGACCTCTATGAGGTACTGAACGTCCTTAGAAGTGTTTAGCACCATATCTCGATTTTTTTCACTTTGATTCACTAATTAGTTCGGGTGATCCAGTCTTGGAATACTAACCTTCATTAAAATTATTAACCTTATGTATAATATTGGATATGCAAAAAACCAAAGTAGCGATTAAAGATGTATGATTAGCTTTTTCCTGGTAGCGAGTTTTCATATTTTGGAGTATCAAAGTAGAGATTAAAGCATCAAAGTGGAGATTAAAGATGTATGACAAAAATTCTACCTGACAGCGAGATATAACATTTTGACAATACATACATTTAAATTGTTTTACGGTTGTTTCCAAATGTCATTTTTCATGATTCTTTCTGATATGACATGCATGTTTTCTGACAATAGAGGTAACTTCATGAATATAGTCCATCATACTGTGTCGACAGTTATGTATTCTTGCACTTCAAACATGATACTTGTTAAGCACAAAAGCGAATAGATACTCCACTTTAGCAAAAGCTTCTCCAACTATGACAAAACCTGAAGACACATGCACTTTATTGTTTCATAACTCATTTTTGTTTCCTTTAATCATCAATCTGATACATATTGTACATTACACACAAAAAAAATTGCTGACAGAAATTCCTCTATGTAATTTTTGTATACATGAGAAATGTGTAAAAATCACATCTCGATATTGTAAGTAACTATTACTTATGCATTAAAGTGATCCAGGTTTGGAATAATTAATTTCGTTACTATTTTTGTGTATTTTTGATAGCTCAGAGCATCAAAGCAAACCTTCTACATATATGATATATTTCTCTTGATAGCATGAAATTAAATGTTAGTGAAAATGGAATATGTTGAAGTAAATAGGAATGCATGGACCATAAACGACTCTTGCATTCACACATGATAGCTGTTAAGCACAAATACAAAAAATGATCCACTTATGGAATAGTTATTGCCAAAACTGTAGGACTTGAAAATGCCTCTTGAAGAATGTATTCAGATTTGTTTCTGTTTGGTTTCAATGTGATATAACATGCATTTTCTTCTGGAGAAAGAGATTTCTTCACAAATATAAGGACTCTCCTGAGCTGTTTTTTTTTTTACCTAAAGAAAGGTTATATGAGATGTCAGCAAATGCAACTCTTGAGTAACTTACGATTTCAGACAAAATCTTCAATCGCTATACTGAGCACCAAAACAAAGAAATTTGTTGATAGAATGACTTCTGTGAGGGTCTGAACGTCCTTAGAAGTATTTAGGCACCATATCTCGATTTTGCTTACTTTCATGTACTAATTAGTTCAGGTGATGCAGTCTTGGAATACTAACCTTCATTGAAATTATTCACTTCATGTATAATATTGGATATGCAAAAAATCAAAGTAGCTATTAAACATGTATGATTACCTATTTCCTGATAGCGATTTTTCATATTTCGGAGAATCGAAGTAGAGATTATAGCATCAAAGTTGAAATTAAACATGTATGACTAACATTCTTCCTGACAGAGAGATATAACATTTTGAAAATACATGCATTTCAAATGTTTTACGGTTGTTTCCAAATGTCATTTTTCTTGATTCTTTCTCAATTTACATGCATATTTTCTGACAATAGAGATAACTTCATGAATATAGTTCATCATACTGTGTGGACAATTTTGTATTCTTGCGCTTCACAAATGATCCTTGTTAAGTACAAGAGCGAATAGATGCTCCACTTTAGCAAAAGTTTCTCCAACTATGCAAAACCTTGAGACACATGCAGTTTATTGTTTCATAACTCATTTTTGTTTCCTTTAATCATCAATCTTATACATATTGTACGTTACATAAAAAAAAATTGCTGACAGAAATTCCTCTATGCTATTTTTATATACCATGAGAAATGTGTAAAAATCACATCTCGATATTGTAAGTAACTATTACTTATGCATTAAAGTGATCCAGGTTTGGAATAATTAATTTCGTTACTATTTTTGTGTAACTTTGAATGCTCAACCTTCTGCATATATGATATATTTCTCTTGAAAGCATGAAATTGAATGTTAGTGAAAATGGAAAATGTTGAAGTAAATTGGAGTGCATGGACCTTGAACGACTCTGCCATTCACACGTGACAGCTGTTAAGCACAAATACAAAAGATGATCCACTTTTTGAATAGTTTTGCCAAAACTGTAGGACTTGAAAATGCCTCATGAAGAATATAATCAGATTTTTTTCTATTTGGTTTCAATGTGATATAACATGCATCTTCTTCTGAACAAAGAGGTTTCTTCACAAATATAAGGTCTCTCCTGAGCTGGTTTATGTGTGTCCTATAGAAAGGCTATATGAGATGTCAGCAAATGCAACTCTTGATAACTTACGATTTCAGATAGAATCTTCAATCGCTATACTGAGCACCAAATCAAAGAAATTTGTTGATAGAATGACCTCTATGAGGTACTGAACGTCCTTAGAAGTGTTTAGCACCATATCTCGATTTTTTTCACTTTGATTCACTAATTAGTTCGGGTGATCCAGTCTTGGAATACTAACCTTCATTAAAATTATTAACCTTATGTATAATATTGGATATGCAAAAAACCAAAGTAGCGATTAAAGATGTATGATTAGCTTTTTCCTGGTAGCGAGTTTTCATATTTTGGAGTATCAAAGTAGAGATTAAAGCATCAAAGTGGAGATTAAAGATGTATGACAAAAATTCTACCTGACAGCGAGATATAACATTTTGACAATACATACATTTAAATTGTTTTACGGTTGTTTCCAAATGTCATTTTTCATGATTCTTTCTGATATGACATGCATGTTTTCTGACAATAGAGGTAACTTCATGAATATAGTCCATCATACTGTGTCGACAGTTATGTATTCTTGCACTTCAAACATGATACTTGTTAAGCACAAAAGCGAATAGATACTCCACTTTAGCAAAAGCTTCTCCAACTATGACAAAACCTGAAGACACATGCACTTTATTGTTTCATAACTCATTTTTGTTTCCTTTAATCATCAATCTGATACATATTGTACATTACACACAAAAAAAATTGCTGACAGAAATTCCTCTATGTAATTTTTGTATACATGAGAAATGTGTAAAAATCACATCTCGATATTGTAAGTAACTATTAC
The DNA here is from genome assembly GCF_033153115.1 of Saccostrea echinata. Taxonomy (NCBI): domain Eukaryota; kingdom Metazoa; phylum Mollusca; class Bivalvia; order Ostreida; family Ostreidae; genus Saccostrea; species Saccostrea echinata. The sequence goes on from NW_026889769.1 coordinate 6,874,801, forward strand.
TTATGCATTAAAGTGATCCAGGTTTGGAATAATTAATTTCGTTACTATTTTTGTGTATTTTTGATAGCTCAGAGCATCAAAGCAAACCTTCTACATATATGATATATTTCTCTTGATAGCATGAAATTAAATGTTAGTGAAAATGGAATATGTTGAAGTAAATAGGAATGCATGGACCATAAACGACTCTTGCATTCACACATGATAGCTGTTAAGCACAAATACAAAAAATGATCCACTTATGGAATAGTTATTGCCAAAACTGTAGGACTTGAAAATGCCTCTTGAAGAATGTATTCAGATTTGTTTCTGTTTGGTTTCAATGTGATATAACATGCATCTTCTTCTGGAGAAAGAGATTTCTTCACAAATATAAGGACTCTCCTGAGCTGTTTTTTTTTTTTACCTAAAGAAAGGTTATATGAGATGTCAGCAAATGCAACTCTTGAGTAACTTACGATTTCAGACAAAATCTTCAATCGCTATACTGAGCACCAAAACAAAGAAATTTGTTGATAGAATGACTTCTGTGAGGGTCTGAACGTCCTTAGAAGTATTTAGGCACCATATCTCGATTTTGCTTACTTTCATGTACTAATTAGTTCAGGTGATGCAGTCTTGGAATACTAACCTTCATTGAAATTATTCACTTCATGTATAATATTGGATATGCAAAAAATCAAAGTAGCTATTAAACATGTATGATTACCTATTTCCTGATAGCGATTTTTCATATTTCGGAGAATCGAAGTAGAGATTATAGCATCAAAGTTGAAATTAAACATGTATGACTAACATTCTTCCTGACAGAGAGATATAACATTTTGAAAATACATGCATTTCAAATGTTTTACGGTTGTTTCCAAATGTCATTTTTCTTGATTCTTTCTCAATTTACATGCATATTTTCTGACAATAGAGATAACTTCATGAATATAGTTCATCATACTGTGTGGACAATTTTGTATTCTTGCGCTTCACAAATGATCCTTGTTAAGTACAAGAGCGAATAGATGCTCCACTTTAGCAAAAGTTTCTCCAACTATGCAAAACCTTGAGACACATGCAGTTTATTGTTTCATAACTCATTTTTGTTTCCTTTAATCATCAATCTTATACATATTGTACATTACATAAAAAAAAATTGCTGATAGAAATTCCTCTATGCTATTTTTATATACCATGAGAAATGTGTAAAAATCACATCTCGATATTGTAAGTAACTATTACTTATGCATTAAAGTGATCCAGGTTTGGAATAATTAATTTCGTTACTATTTTTGTGTAACTTTGAATGCTCAACCTTCTGCATATATGATATATTTCTCTTGAAAGCATGAAATTGAATGTTAGTGAAAATGGAATATGTTGAAGTAAATTGGAGTGCATGGACCTTGAACGACTCTGCCATTCACACGTGACAGCTGTTAAGCACAAATACAAAAGATGATTCACTTTTTGAATAGTTTTGCCAAAACTGTAGGACTTGAAAATGCCTCATGAAGAATATAATCAGATTTTTTTCTATTTGGTTTTAATGTGATATAACATGCATCTTCTTCTGAACAAAGAGGTTTCTTCACAAATATAAGGTCTCTCCTGAGCTGGTTTATGTGTGTCCTATAGAAAGGCTATATGAGATGTCAGCAAATGCAACTCTTGATAACTTACGATTTCAGACAAAATCTTCAATCGCTATACTGAGCACCAAAACAAAGAAATTTGTTGATAGAATGACTTCTGTGAGGGTCTGAACGTCCTTAGAAGTATTTAGGCACCATATCTCGATTTTGCTTACTTTCATGTACTAATTAGTTCAGGTGATGCAGTCTTGGAATACTAACCTTCATTGAAATTATTCACTTCATGTATAATATTGGATATGCAAAAAATCAAAGTAGCTATTAAACATGTATGATTACCTATTTCCTGATAGCGATTTTTCATATTTCGGAGAATCGAAGTAGAGATTATAGCATCAAAGTTGAAATTAAACATGTATGACTAACATTCTTCCTGACAGAGAGATATAACATTTTGAAAATACATGCATTTCAAATGTTTTACGGTTGTTTCCAAATGTCATTTTTCTTGATTCTTTCTCAATTTACATGCATATTTTCTGACAATAGAGATAACTTCATGAATATAGTTCATCATGCTGTGTGGACAATTTTGTATTCTTGCGCTTCACAAATGATCCTTGTTAAGTACAAGAGCGAATAGATGCTCCACTTTAGCAAAAGTTTCTCCAACTATGCAAAACCTTGAGACACATGCAGTTTATTGTTTCATAACTCATTTTTGTTTCCTTTAATCATCAATCTTATACATATTGTACATTACATAAAAAAAAATTGCTGACAGAAATTCCTCTATGCTATTTTTATATACCATGAGAAATGTGTAAAAATCACATCTCGATATTGTAAGTAACTATTACTTATGCATTAAAGTGATCCAGGTTTGGAATAATTAATTTCGTTACTATTTTTGTGTATTTTTGATAGCTCAGAGCATCAAAGCAAACCTTCTACATATATGATATATTTCTCTTGATAGCATGAAATTAAATGTTAGTGAAAATGGAATATGTTGAAGTAAATAGGAATGCATGGACCATAAACGACTCTTGCATTCACACATGATAGCTGTTAAGCACAAATACAAAAAATGATCCACTTATGGAATAGTTATTGCCAAAACTGTAGGACTTGAAAATGCCTCTTGAAGAATGTATTCAGATTTGTTTCTGTTTGGTTTCAATGTGATATAACATGCATCTTCTTCTGGAGAAAGAGATTTCTTCACAAATATAAGGACTCTCCTGAGCTGTTTTTTTTTTTTTACCTAAAGAAAGGTTATATGAGATGTCAGCAAATGCAACTCTTGAGTAACTTACGATTTCAGACAAAATCTTCAATCGCTATACTGAGCACCAAAACAAAGAAATTTGTTGATAGAATGACTTCTGTGAGGGTCTGAACGTCCTTAGAAGTATTTAGGCACCATATCTCGATTTTGCTTACTTTCATGTACTAATTAGTTCAGGTGATGCAGTCTTGGAATACTAACCTTCATTGAAATTATTCACTTCATGTATAATATTGGATATGCAAAAAATCAAAGTAGCTATTAAACATGTATGATTACCTATTTCCTGATAGCGATTTTTCATATTTCGGAGAATCGAAGTAGAGATTATAGCATCAAAGTTGAAATTAAACATGTATGACTAACATTCTTCCTGACAGAGAGATATAACATTTTGAAAATACATGCATTTCAAATGTTTTACGGTTGTTTCCAAATGTCATTTTTCTTGATTCTTTCTCAATTTACATGCATATTTTCTGACAATAGAGATAACTTCATGAATATAGTTCATCATACTGTGTGGACAATTTTGTATTCTTGCGCTTCACAAATGATCCTTGTTAAGTACAAGAGCGAATAGATGCTCCACTTTAGCAAAAGTTTCTCCAACTATGCAAAACCTTGAGACACATGCAGTTTATTGTTTCATAACTCATTTTTGTTTCCTTTAATCATCAATCTTATACATATTGTACATTACATAAAAAAAAATTGCTGATAGAAATTCCTCTATGCTATTTTTATATACCATGAGAAATGTGTAAAAATCACATCTCGATATTGTAAGTAACTATTACTTATGCATTAAAGTGATCCAGGTTTGGAATAATTAATTTCGTTACTATTTTTGTGTAACTTTGAATGCTCAACCTTCTGCATATATGATATATTTCTCTTGAAAGCATGAAATTGAATGTTAGTGAAAATGGAATATGTTGAAGTAAATTGGAGTGCATGGACCTTGAACGACTCTGCCATTCACACGTGACAGCTGTTAAGCACAAATACAAAAGATGATTCACTTTTTGAATAGTTTTGCCAAAACTGTAGGACTTGAAAATGCCTCATGAAGAATATAATCAGATTTTTTTCTATTTGGTTTTAATGTGATATAACATGCATCTTCTTCTGAACAAAGAGGTTTCTTCACAAATATAAGGTCTCTCCTGAGCTGGTTTATGTGTGTCCTATAGAAAGGCTATATGAGATGTCAGCAAATGCAACTCTTGATAACTTACGATTTCAGACAAAATCTTCAATCGCTATACTGAGCACCAAAACAAAGAAATTTGTTGATAGAATGACTTCTGTGAGGGTCTGAACGTCCTTAGAAGTATTTAGGCACCATATCTCGATTTTGCTTACTTTCATGTACTAATTAGTTCAGGTGATGCAGTCTTGGAATACTAACCTTCATTGAAATTATTCACTTCATGTATAATATTGGATATGCAAAAAATCAAAGTAGCTATTAAACATGTATGATTACCTATTTCCTGATAGCGATTTTTCATATTTCGGAGAATCGAAGTAGAGATTATAGCATCAAAGTTGAAATTAAACATGTATGACTAACATTCTTCCTGACAGAGAGATATAACATTTTGAAAATACATGCATTTCAAATGTTTTACGGTTGTTTCCAAATGTCATTTTTCTTGATTCTTTCTCAATTTACATGCATATTTTCTGACAATAGAGATAACTTCATGAATATAGTTCATCATGCTGTGTGGACAATTTTGTATTCTTGCGCTTCACAAATGATCCTTGTTAAGTACAAGAGCGAATAGATGCTCCACTTTAGCAAAAGTTTCTCCAACTATGCAAAACCTTGAGACACATGCAGTTTATTGTTTCATAACTCATTTTTGTTTCCTTTAATCATCAATCTTATACATATTGTACATTACATAAAAAAAAATTGCTGACAGAAATTCCTCTATGCTATTTTTATATACCATGAGAAATGTGTAAAAATCACATCTCGATATTGTAAGTAACTATTACTTATGCATTAAAGTGATCCAGGTTTGGAATAATTAATTTCGTTACTATTTTTGTGTAACTTTGAATGCTCAACCTTCTGCATATATGATATATTTCTCTTGAAAGCATGAAATTGAATGTTAGTGAAAATGGAAAATGTTGAAGTAAATTGGAGTGCATGGACCTTGAACGACTCTGCCATTCACACGTGACAGCTGTTAAGCACAAATACAAAAGATGATCCACTTTTTGAATAGTTTTGCCAAAACTGTAGGACTTGAAAATGCCTCATGAAGAATATAATCAGATTTTTTTCTATTTGGTTTCAATGTGATATAACATGCATCTTCTGAACAAAGAGGTTTCTTCACAAATATAAGGTCTCTCCTGAGCTGGTTTATGTGTGTCCTATAGAAAGGCTATATGAGATGTCAGCAAATGCAACTCTTGATAACTTACGATTTCAGATAGAATCTTCAATCGCTATACTGAGCACCAAATCAAAGAAATTTGTTGATAGAATGACCTCTATGAGGTACTGAACGTCCTTAGAAGTGTTTAGCACCATATCTCGATTTTTTTCACTTTGATGTACTAATTAGTTCGGGTGATCCAGTCTTGGAATACTAACCTTCATTAAAATTATTAACCTTATGAATAATATTGGATATGCAAAAAACCAAAGTAGCGATTAAAGATGTATGATTAGCTTTTTCCTGGTAGCGAGTTTTCATATTTTGGAGTATCAAAGTAGAGATTAAAGCATCAAAGTGGAGATTAAAGATGTATGACAAAAATTCTACCTGACAGCGAGATATAACATTTTGACAATACATACATTTAAATTGTTTTACGGTTGTTTCCAAATGTCATTTTTCATGATTCTTTCTGATATGACATGCATGTTTTCTGACAATAGAGGTAACTTCATGAATATAGTCCATCATACTGTGTCGACAGTTATGTATTCTTGCACTTCAAACATGATACTTGTTAAGCACAAAAGCGAATAGATGCTCCACTTTAGCAAAAGCTTCTCCAACTATGACAAAACCTGAAGACACATGCAGTTTATTGTTTCATAACTCATTTTTGTTTCCTTTAATCATCAATCTGATACATATTGTACATTACACACAAAAAATTGCTGACAGAAATTCCTCTATGTAATTTTTGTATACATGAGAAATGTGTAAAAATCACATCTCGATATTGTAAGTAACTATTACTTATGCATTAAAGTGATCCAGGTTTGGAATAATTAATTTCGTTACTATTTTTGTGTATTTTTGATAGCTCAGAGCATCAAAGCAAACCTTCTACATATATGATATATTTCTCTTGATAGCATGAAATTAAATGTTAGTGAAAATGGAATATGTTGAAGTAAATAGGAATGCATGGACCATAAACGACTCTTGCATTCACACATGATAGCTGTTAAGCACAAATACAAAAAATGATCCACTTATGGAATAGTTATTGCCAAAACTGTAGGACTTGAAAATGCCTCTTGAAGAATGTATTCAGATTTGTTTCTGTTTGGTTTCAATGTGATATAACATGCATCTTCTTCTGGAGAAAGAGATTTCTTCACAAATATAAGGACTCTCCTGAGCTGTTTTTTTTTTTTTACCTAAAGAAAGGTTATATGAGATGTCAGCAAATGCAACTCTTGAGTAACTTACGATTTCAGACAAAATCTTCAATCGCTATACTGAGCACCAAAACAAAGAAATTTGTTGATAGAATGACTTCTGTGAGGGTCTGAACGTCCTTAGAAGTATTTAGGCACCATATCTCGATTTTGCTTACTTTCATGTACTAATTAGTTCAGGTGATGCAGTCTTGGAATACTAACCTTCATTGAAATTATTCACTTCATGTATAATATTGGATATGCAAAAAATCAAAGTAGCTATTAAACATGTATGATTACCTATTTCCTGATAGCGATTTTTCATATTTCGGAGAATCGAAGTAGAGATTATAGCATCAAAGTTGAAATTAAACATGTATGACTAACATTCTTCCTGACAGAGAGATATAACATTTTGAAAATACATGCATTTCAAATGTTTTACGGTTGTTTCCAAATGTCATTTTTCTTGATTCTTTCTCAATTTACATGCATATTTTCTGACAATAGAGATAACTTCATGAATATAGTTCATCATGCTGTGTGGACAATTTTGTATTCTTGCGCTTCACAAATGATCCTTGTTAAGTACAAGAGCGAATAGATGCTCCACTTTAGCAAAAGTTTCTCCAACTATGCAAAACCTTGAGACACATGCAGTTTATTGTTTCATAACTCATTTTTGTTTCCTTTAATCATCAATCTTATACATATTGTACATTACATAAAAAAAAATTGCTGACAGAAATTCCTCTATGCTATTTTTATATACCATGAGAAATGTGTAAAAATCACATCTCGATATTGTAAGTAACTATTACTTATGCATTAAAGTGATCCAGGTTTGGAATAATTAATTTCGTTACTATTTTTGTGTAACTTTGAATGCTCAACCTTCTGCATATATGATATATTTCTCTTGAAAGCATGAAATTGAATGTTAGTGAAAATGGAAAATGTTGAAGTAAATTGGAGTGCATGGACCTTGAACGACTCTGCCATTCACACGTGACAGCTGTTAAGCACAAATACAAAAGATGATCCACTTTTTGAATAGTTTTGCCAAAACTGTAGGACTTGAAAATGCCTCATGAAGAATATAATCAGATTTTTTTCTATTTGGTTTCAATGTGATATAACATGCATCTTCTTCTGAACAAAGAGGTTTCTTCACAAATATAAGGTCTCTCCTGAGCTGGTTTATGTGTGTCCTATAGAAAGGCTATATGAGATGTCAGCAAATGCAACTCTTGATAACTTACGATTTCAGATAGAATCTTCAATCGCTATACTGAGCACCAAATCAAAGAAATTTGTTGATAGAATGACTTCTGTGGGGTCTGAACGTCCTTAGAAGTATTTAGGCACCATATCTCGATTTTGCTTACTTTCATGTACTAATTAGTTCGGGTGATCCAGTCTTGGAATACTAACCTTCATTAAAATTATTAACCTTATGAATAATATTGGATATGCAAAAAACCAAAGTAGCGATTAAAGATGTATGATTAGCTTTTTCCTGGTAGCGAGTTTTCATATTTTGGAGTATCAAAGTAGAGATTAAAGCATCAAAGTGGAGATTAAAGATGTATGACAAAAATTCTACCTGACAGCGAGATATAACATTTTGACAATACATACATTTAAATTGTTTTACGGTTGTTTCCAAATGTCATTTTTCATGATTCTTTCTGATATGACATGCATGTTTTCTGACAATAGAGGTAACTTCATGAATATAGTCCATCATACTGTGTCGACAGTTATGTATTCTTGCACTTCAAACATGATACTTGTTAAGCACAAAAGCGAATAGATACTCCACTTTAGCAAAAGCTTCTCCAACTATGACAAAACCTGAAGACACATGCAGTTTATTGTTTCATAACTCATTTTTGTTTCCTTTAATCATCAATCTGATACATATTGTACATTACACACAAAAAATTGCTGACAGAAATTCCTCTATGTAATTTTTGTATACATGAGAAATGTGTAAAAATCACATCTCGATATTGTAAGTAACTATTACTTATGCATTAAAGTGATCCAGGTTTGGAATAATTAATTTCGTTACTATTTTTGTGTATTTTTGATAGCTCAGAGCATCAAAGCAAACCTTCTACATATATGATATATTTCTCTTGATAGCATGAAATTAAATGTTAGTGAAAATGGAATATGTTGAAGTAAATAGGAATGCATGGACCATAAACGACTCTTGCATTCACACATGATAGCTGTTAAGCACAAATACAAAAAATGATCCACTTATGGAATAGTTATTGCCAAAACTGTAGGACTTGAAAATGCCTCTTGAAGAATGTATTCAGATTTGTTTCTGTTTGGTTTCAATGTGATATAACATGCATCTTCTTCTGGAGAAAGAGATTTCTTCACAAATATAAGGACTCTCCTGAGCTGTTTTTTTTTTTACCTAAAGAAAGGTTATATGAGATGTCAGCAAATGCAACTCTTGAGTAACTTACGATTTCAGACAAAATCTTCAATCGCTATACTGAGCACCAAAACAAAGAAATTTGTTGATAGAATGACTTCTGTGAGGGTCTGAACGTCCTTAGAAGTATTTAGGCACCATATCTCGATTTTGCTTACTTTCATGTACTAATTAGTTCAGGTGATGCAGTCTTGGAATACTAACCTTCATTGAAATTATTCACTTCATGTATAATATTGGATATGCAAAAAATCAAAGTAGCTATTAAACATGTATGATTACCTATTTCCTGATAGCGATTTTTCATATTTCGGAGAATCGAAGTAGAGATTATAGCATCAAAGTTGAAATTAAACATGTATGACTAACATTCTTCCTGACAGAGAGATATAACATTTTGAAAATACATGCATTTCAAATGTTTTACGGTTGTTTCCAAATGTCATTTTTCTTGATTCTTTCTCAATTTACATGCATATTTTCTGACAATAGAGATAACTTCATGAATATAGTTCATCATACTGTGTGGACAATTTTGTATTCTTGCGCTTCACAAATGATCCTTGTTAAGTACAAGAGCGAATAGATGCTCCACTTTAGCAAAAGTTTCTCCAACTATGCAAAACCTTGAGACACATGCAGTTTATTGTTTCATAACTCATTTTTGTTTCCTTTAATCATCAATCTTATACATATTGTACATTACATAAAAAAAAATTGCTGACAGAAATTCCTCTATGCTATTTTTATATACCATGAGAAATGTGTAAAAATCACATCTCGATATTGTAAGTAACTATTACTTATGCATTAAAGTGATCCAGGTTTGGAATAATTAATTTCGTTACTATTTTTGTGTAACTTTGAATGCTCAACCTTCTGCATATATGATATATTTCTCTTGAAAGCATGAAATTGAATGTTAGTGAAAATGGAAAATGTTGAAGTAAATTGGAGTGCATGGACCTTGAACGACTCTGCCATTCACACGTGACAGCTGTTAAGCACAAATACAAAAGATGATCCACTTTTTGAATAGTTTTGCCAAAACTGTAGGACTTGAAAATGCCTCATGAAGAATATAATCAGATTTTTTTCTATTTGGTTTCAATGTGATATAACATGCATCTTCTTCTGAACAAAGAGGTTTCTTCACAAATATAAGGTCTCTCCTGAGCTGGTTTATGTGTGTCCTATAGAAAGGCTATATGAGATGTCAGCAAATGCAACTCTTGATAACTTACGATTTCAGATAGAATCTTCAATCGCTATACTGAGCACCAAAACAAAGAAATTTGTTGATAGAATGACCTCTATGAGGTACTGAACGTCCTTAGAAGTGTTTAGCACCATATCTCGATTTTTTTCACTTTGATGTACTAATTAGTTCGGGTGATCCAGTCTTGGAATACTAACCTTCATTAAAATTATTAACCTTATGTATAATATTGGATATGCAAAAAACCAAAGTAGCGATTAAAGATGTATGATTAGCTTTTTCCTGGTAGCGAGTTTTCATATTTTGGAGTATCAAAGTAGAGATTAAAGCATCAAAGTGGAGATTAAAGATGTATGACAAAAATTCTACCTGACAGCGAGATATAACATTTTGACAATACATACATTTAAATTGTTTTACGGTTGTTTCCAAATGTCATTTTTCATGATTCTTTCTGATATGACATGCATGTTTTCTGACAATAGAGGTAACTTCATGAATATAGTCCATCATACTGTGTCGACAGTTATGTATTCTTGCACTTCAAACATGATACTTGTTAAGCACAAAAGCGAATAGATACTCCACTTTAGCAAAAGCTTCTCCAACTATGACAAAACCTGAAGACACATGCAGTTTATTGTTTCATAACTCATTTTTGTTTCCTTTAATCATCAATCTGATACATATTGTACATTACACACAAAAAAATTGCTGACAGAAATTCCTCTATGTAATTTTTGTATACATGAGAAATGTGTAAAAATCACATCTCGATATTGTAAGTAACTATTACTTATGCATTAAAGTGATCCAGGTTTGGAATAATTAATTTCGTTACTATTTTTGTGTATTTTTGATAGCTCAGAGCATCAAAGCAAACCTTCTACATATATGATATATTTCTCTTGATAGCATGAAATTAAATGTTAGTGAAAATGGAATATGTTGAAGTAAATAGGAATGCATGGACCATAAACGACTCTTGCATTCACACATGATAGCTGTTAAGCACAAATACAAAAAATGATCCACTTATGGAATAGTTATTGCCAAAACTGTAGGACTTGAAAATGCCTCTTGAAGAATGTATTCAGATTTGTTTCTGTTTGGTTTCAATGTGATATAACATGCATCTTCTTCTGGAGAAAGAGATTTCTTCACAAATATAAGGACTCTCCTGAGCTGGTTTTTTTTTTTTTTTACCTAAAGAAAGGTTATATGAGATGTCAGCAAATGCAACTCTTGAGTAACTTACGATTTCAGACAAAATCTTCAATCGCTATACTGAGCACCAAAACAAAGAAATTTGTTGATAGAATGACTTCTGTGAGGGTCTGAACGTCCTTAGAAGTATTTAGGCACCATATCTCGATTTTGCTTACTTTCATGTACTAATTAGTTCAGGTGATGCAGTCTTGGAATACTAACCTTCATTGAAATTATTCACTTCATGTATAATATTGGATATGCAAAAAATCAAAGTAGCTATTAAACATGTATGATTACCTATTTCCTGATAGCGATTTTTCATATTTCGGAGAATCGAAGTAGAGATTATAGCATCAAAGTTGAAATTAAACATGTATGACTAACATTCTTCCTGACAGAGAGATATAACATTTTGAAAATACATGCATATCAAATGTTTTACGGTTGTTTCCAAATGTCATTTTTCTTGATTCTTTCTCAATTTACATGCATATTTTCTGACAATAGAGATAACTTCATGAATATAGTTCATCATACTGTGTGGACAATTTTGTATTCTTGCGCTTCACAAATGATCCTTGTTAAGTACAAGAGCGAATAGATGCTCCACTTTAGCAAAAGTCTCTCCAACTATGCAAAACCTTGAGACACATGCAGTTTATTGTTTCATAACTCATTTTTGTTTCCTTTAATCATCAATCTTATACATATTGTACATTACATAAAAAAAATTGCTGACAGAAATTCCTCTCTGCTATTTTTATATACCATGAGAAATGTGTAAAAATCACATCTCGATATTGTAAGTAACTATTACTTATGCATTAAAGTGATCCAGGTTTGGAATAATTAATTTCGTTACTATTTTTGTGTAACTTTGAATGCTCAACCTTCTGCATATATGATATATTTCTCTTGAAAGCATGAAATTGAATGTTAGTGAAAATGGAAAATGTTGAAGTAAATTGGAGTGCATGGACCTTGAACGACTCTGCCATTCACACGTGACAGCTGTTAAGCACAAATACAAAAGATGATCCACTTTTTGAATAGTTTTGCCAAAACTGTAGGACTTGAAAATGCCTCATGAAGAATATAATCAGATTTTTTTCTATTTGGTTTCAATGTGATATAACATGCATCTTCTTCTGAACAAAGAGGTTTCTTCACAAATATAAGGTCTCTCCTGAGCTGGTTTATGTGTGTCCTATAGAAAGGCTATATGAGATGTCAGCAAATGCAACTCTTGATAACTTACGATTTCAGATAGAATCTTCAATCGCTATACTGAGCACCAAATCAAAGAAATTTGTTGATAGAATGACCTCTATGAGGTACTGAACGTCCTTAGAAGTGTTTAGCACCATATCTCGATTTTTTTCACTTTGATGTACTAATTAGTTCGGGTGATCCAGTCTTGGAATACTAACCTTCATTAAAATTATTAACCTTATGTATAATATTGGATATGCAAAAAACCAAAGTAGCGATTAAAGATGTATGATTAGCTTTTTCCTGGTAGCGAGTTTTCATATTTTGGAGTATCAAAGTAGAGATTAAAGCATCAAAGTGGAGATTAAAGATGTATGACAAAAATTCTACCTGACAGCGAGATATATCATTTTGACAATACATACATTTAAATTGTTTTACGGTTGTTTCCAAATGTCATTTTTCATGATTCTTTCTGATATGACATGCATGTTTTCTGACAATAGAGGTAACTTCATGAATATAGTCCATCATACTGTGTCGACAGTTATGTATTCTTGCACTTCAAACATGATACTTGTTAAGCACAAAAGCGAATAGATACTCCACTTTAGCAAAAGCTTCTCCAACTATGACAAAACCTGAAGACACATGCAGTTTATTGTTTCATAACTCATTTTTGTTTCCTTTAATCATCAATCTGATACATATTGTACATTACACACAAAAAAATTGCTGACAGAAATTCCTCTATGTAATTTTTGTATACATGAGAAATGTGTAAAAATCACATCTCGATATTGTAAGTAACTATTACTTATGCATTAAAGTGATCCAGGTTTGGAATAATTAATTTCGTTACTATTTTTGTGTATTTTTGATAGCTCAGAGCATCAAAGCAAACCTTCTACATATATGATATATTTCTCTTGATAGCATGAAATTAAATGTTAGTGAAAATGGAATATGTTGAAGTAAATAGGAATGCATGGACCATAAACGACTCTTGCATTCACACATGATAGCTGTTAAGCACAAATACAAAAAATGATCCACTTATGGAATAGTTATTGCCAAAACTGTAGGACTTGAAAATGCCTCTTGAAGAATGTATTCAGATTTGTTTCTGTTTGGTTTCAATGTGATATAACATGCATCTTCTTCTGGAGAAAGAGATTTCTTCACAAATATAAGGACTCTCCTGAGCTGGTTTTTTTTTTTTTTACCTAAAGAAAGGTTATATGAGATGTCAGCAAATGCAACTCTTGAGTAACTTACGATTTCAGACAAAATCTTCAATCGCTATACTGAGCACCAAAACAAAGAAATTTGTTGATAGAATGACTTCTGTGAGGGTCTGAACGTCCTTAGAAGTATTTAGGCACCATATCTCGATTTTGCTTACTTTCATGTACTAATTAGTTCAGGTGATGCAGTCTTGGAATACTAACCTTCATTGAAATTATTCACTTCATGTATAATATTGGATATGCAAAAAATCAAAGTAGCTATTAAACATGTATGATTACCTATTTCCTGATAGCGATTTTTCATATTTCGGAGAATCGAAGTAGAGATTATAGCATCAAAGTTGAAATTAAACATGTATGACTAACATTCTTCCTGACAGAGAGATATAACATTTTGAAAATACATGCATATCAAATGTTTTACGGTTGTTTCCAAATGTCATTTTTCTTGATTCTTTCTCAATTTACATGCATATTTTCTGACAATAGAGATAACTTCATGAATATAGTTCATCATACTGTGTGGACAATTTTGTATTCTTGCGCTTCACAAATGATCCTTGTTAAGTACAAGAGCGAATAGATGCTCCACTTTAGCAAAAGTCTCTCCAACTATGCAAAACCTTGAGACACATGCAGTTTATTGTTTCATAACTCATTTTTGTTTCCTTTAATCATCAATCTTATACATATTGTACATTACATAAAAAAAATTGCTGACAGAAATTCCTCTATGCTATTTTTATATACCATGAGAAATGTGTAAAAATCACATATCGATATTGTAAGTAACTATTACTTATGCATTAAAGTGATCCAGGTTTGGAATAATTAATTTCGTTACTATTTTTGTGTAACTTTGAATGCTCAACCTTCTGCATATATGATATATTTCTCTTGAAAGCATGAAATTGAATGTTAGTGAAAATGGAAAATGTTGAAGTAAATTGGAGTGCATGGACCTTGAACGACTCTGCCATTCACACGTGACAGCTGTTAAGCACAAATACAAAAGATGATCCACTTTTTGAATAGTTTTGCCAAAACTGTAGGACTTGAAAATGCCTCATGAAGAATATAATCAGATTTTTTTCTATTTGGTTTCAATGTGATATAACATGCATCTTCTTCTGAACAAAGAGGTTTCTTCACAAATATAAGGTCTCTCCTGAGCTGGTTTATGTGTGTCCTATAGAAAGGCTATATGAGATGTCAGCAAATGCAACTCTTGATAACTTACGATTTCAGATAGAATCTTCAATCGCTATACTGAGCACCAAATCAAAGAAATTTGTTGATAGAATGACCTCTATGAGGTACTGAACGTCCTTAGAAGTGTTTAGCACCATATCTCGATTTTTTTCACTTTGATGTACTAATTAGTTCGGGTGATCCAGTCTTGGAATACTAACCTTCATTAAAATTATTAACCTTATGTATAATATTGGATATGCAAAAAACCAAAGTAGCGATTAAAGATGTATGATTAGCTTTTTCCTGGTAGCGAGTTTTCATATTTTGGAGTATCAAAGTAGAGATTAAAGCATCAAAGTGGAGATTAAAGATGTATGACAAAAATTCTACCTGACAGCGAGATATATCATTTTGACAATACATACATTTAAATTGTTTTACGGTTGTTTCCAAATGTCATTTTTCATGATTCTTTCTGATATGACATGCATGTTTTCTGACAATAGAGGTAACTTCATGAATATAGTCCATCATACTGTGTCGACAGTTATGTATTCTTGCACTTCAAACATGATACTTGTTAAGCACAAAAGCGAATAGATACTCCACTTTAGCAAAAGCTTCTCCAACTATGACAAAACCTGAAGACACATGCAGTTTATTGTTTCATAACTCATTTTTGTTTCCTTTAATCATCAATCTGATACATATTGTACATTACACACAAAAAAATTGCTGACAGAAATTCCTCTATGTAATTTTTGTATACATGAGAAATGTGTAAAAATCACATCTCGATATTGTAAGTAACTATTACTTATGCATTAAAGTGATCCAGGTTTGGAATAATTAATTTCGTTACTATTTTTGTGTATTTTTGATAGCTCAGAGCATCAAAGCAAACCTTCTACATATATGATATATTTCTCTTGATAGCATGAAATTAAATGTTAGTGAAAATGGAATATGTTGAAGTAAATAGGAATGCATGGACCATAAACGACTCTTGCATTCACACATGATAGCTGTTAAGCACAAATACAAAAAATGATCCACTTATGGAATAGTTATTGCCAAAACTGTAGGACTTGAAAATGCCTCTTGAAGAATGTATTCAGATTTGTTTCTGTTTGGTTTCAATGTGATATAACATGCATCTTCTTCTGGAGAAAGAGATTTCTTCACAAATATAAGGACTCTCCTGAGCTGGTTTTTTTTTTTTTTACCTAAAGAAAGGTTATATGAGATGTCAGCAAATGCAACTCTTGAGTAACTTACGATTTCAGACAAAATCTTCAATCGCTATACTGAGCACCAAAACAAAGAAATTTGTTGATAGAATGACTTCTGTGAGGGTCTGAACGTCCTTAGAAGTATTTAGGCACCATATCTCGATTTTGCTTACTTTCATGTACTAATTAGTTCAGGTGATGCAGTCTTGGAATACTAACCTTCATTGAAATTATTCACTTCATGTATAATATTGGATATGCAAAAAATCAAAGTAGCTATTAAACATGTATGATTACCTATTTCCTGATAGCGATTTTTCATATTTCGGAGAATCGAAGTAGAGATTATAGCATCAAAGTTGAAATTAAACATGTATGACTAACATTCTTCCTGACAGAGAGATATAACATTTTGAAAATACATGCATATCAAATGTTTTACGGTTGTTTCCAAATGTCATTTTTCTTGATTCTTTCTCAATTTACATGCATATTTTCTGACAATAGAGATAACTTCATGAATATAGTTCATCATACTGTGTGGACAATTTTGTATTCTTGCGCTTCACAAATGATCCTTGTTAAGTACAAGAGCGAATAGATGCTCCACTTTAGCAAAAGTCTCTCCAACTATGCAAAACCTTGAGACACATGCAGTTTATTGTTTCATAACTCATTTTTGTTTCCTTTAATCATCAATCTTATACATATTGTACATTACATAAAAAAAAATTGCTGACAGAAATTCCTCTATGCTATTTTTATATACCATGAGAAATGTGTAAAAATCACATCTCGATATTGTAAGTAACTATTACTTATGCATTAAAGTGATCCAGGTTTGGAATAATTAATTTCGTTACTATTTTTGTGTAACTTTGAATGCTCAACCTTCTGCATATATGATATATTTCTCTTGAAAGCATGAAATTGAATGTTAGTGAAAATGGAAAATGTTGAAGTAAATTGGAGTGCATGGACCTTGAACGACTCTGCCATTCACACGTGACAGCTGTTAAGCACAAATACAAAAGATGATCCACTTTTTGAATAGTTTTGCCAAAACTGTAGGACTTGAAAATGCCTCATGAAGAATATAATCAGATTTTTTTCTATTTGGTTTCAATGTGATATAACATGCATCTTCTTCTGAACAAAGAGGTTTCTTCACAAATATAAGGTCTCTCCTGAGCTGGTTTATGTGTGTCCTATAGAAAGGCTATATGAGATGTCAGCAAATGCAACTCTTGATAACTTACGATTTCAGATAGAATCTTCAATCGCTATACTGAGCACCAAATCAAAGAAATTTGTTGATAAAATGACCTCTATGAGGTACTGAACGTCCTTAGAAGTGTTTAGCACCATATCTCGATTTTTTTCACTTTGATTTACTAATTAGTTCGGGTGATCCAGTCTTGGAATACTAACCTTCATTAAAATTATTAACCTTATGAATAATATTGGATATGCAAAAAACCAAAGTAGCGATTAAAGATGTATGATTAGCTTTTTCCTGGTAGCGAGTTTTCATATTTTGGAGTATCAAAGTAGAGATTAAAGCATCAAAGTGGAGATTAAAGATGTATGACAAAAATTCTACCTGACAGCGAGATATAACATTTTGACAATACATACATTTAAATTGTTTTACGGTTGTTTCCAAATGTCATTTTTCATGATTCTTTCTGATATGACATGCATGTTTTCTGACAATAGAGGTAACTTCATGAATATAGTCCATCATACTGTGTCGACAATTATGTATTCTTGCACTTCAAACATGATACTTGTTAAGCACAAAAGCGAATAGATGCTCCACTTTAGCAAAAGCTTCTCCAACTATGACAAAACCTGAAGACACATGCAGTTTATTGTTTCATAACTCATTTTTGTTTCCTTTAATCATCAATCTGATACATATTGTACATTACACACAAAAAAATTGCTGACAGAAATTCCTCTATGTAATTTTTGTATACATGAGAAATGTGTAAAAATCACATCTCGATATTGTAAGTAACTATTACTTATGCATTAAAGTGATCCAGGTTTGGAATAATTAATTTCGTTACTATTTTTGTGTATTTTTGATAGCTCAGAGCATCAAAGCAAACCTTCTACATATATGATATATTTCTCTTGATAGCATGAAATTAAATGTTAGTGAAAATGGAATATGTTGAAGTAAATAGGAATGCATGGACCATAAACGACTCTTGCATTCACACATGATAGCTGTTAAGCACAAATACAAAAAATGATCCACTTATGGAATAGTTATTGCCAAAACTGTAGGACTTGAAAATGCCTCTTGAAGAATGTATTCAGATTTGTTTCTGTTTGGTTTCAATGTGATATAACTTGCATCTTCTTCTGGAGAAAGAGATTTCTTCACAAATATAAGGACTCTCCTGAGCTGGGTTTTTTTTTTACCTAAAGAAAGGTTATATGAGATGTCAGCAAATGCAACTCTTGAGTAACTTACGATTTCAGACAAAATCTTCAATCGCTATACTGAGCACCAAAACAAAGAAATTTGTTGATAGAATGACTTCTGTGGGGTCTGAACGTCCTTAGAAGTATTTAGGCACCATATCTCGATTTTGCTTACTTTCATGTACTAATTAGTTCAGGTGATGCAGTCTTGGAATACTAACCTTCATTGAAATTATTCACTTCATGTATAATATTGGATATGCAAAAAATCAAAGTAGCTATTAAACATGTATGATTACCTATTTCCTGATAGCGATTTTTCATATTTCGGAGAATCGAAGTAGAGATTATAGCATCAAAGTTGAAATTAAACATGTATGACTAACATTCTTCCTGACAGAGAGATATAACATTTTGAAAATACATGCATTTCAAATGTTTTACGGTTGTTTCCAAATGTCATTTTTCTTGATTCTTTCTCAATTTACATGCATATTTTCTGACAATAGAGATAACTTCATGAATATAGTTCATCATACTGTGTGGACAATTTTGTATTCTTGCGCTTCACAAATGATCCTTGTTAAGTACAAGAGCGAATAGATGCTCCACTTTAGCAAAAGTTTCTCCAACTATGCAAAACCTTGAGACACATGCAGTTTATTGTTTCATAACTCATTTTTGTTTCCTTTAATCATCAATCTTATACATATTGTACATTACATAAAAAAAAATTGCTGACAGAAATTCCTCTATGCTATTTTTATATACCATGAGAAATGTGTAAAAATCACATCTCGATATTGTTAGTAACTATTACTTATGCATTAAAGTGATCCAGGTTTGGAATAATTAATTTCGTTACTATTTTTGTGTAACTTTGAATGCTCAACCTTCTGCATATATGATATATTTCTCTTGAAAGCATGAAATTGAATGTTAGTGAAAATGGAAAATGTTGAAGTAAATTGGAGTGCATGGACCTTGAACGACTCTGCCATTCACACGTGACAGCTGTTAAGCACAAATACAAAAGATGATCCACTTTTTGAATAGTTTTGCCAAAACTGTAGGACTTGAAAATGCCTCATGAAGAATATAATCAGATTTTTTTCTATTTGGTTTCAATGTGATATAACATGCATCTTCTTCTGAACAAAGAGGTTTCTTCACAAATATAAGGTCTCTCCTGAGCTGGTTTATGTGTGTCCTATAGAAAGGCTATATGAGATGTCAGCAAATGCAACTCTTGATAACTTACGATTTCAGATAGAATCTTCAATCGCTATACTGAGCACCAAATCAAAGAAATTTGTAGACAGAATGACCTCTATGAGGTACTGAACGTCCTTAGAAGTGTTTAGCACCATATCTCGATTTTTTTCACTTTGATGTACTAATTAGTTCAGGTGATCCAGTCTTGGAATACTAACCTTCATTAAAATTATTAACCTTATGTATAATATTGGATATGCAAAAAACCAAAGTAGCGATTAAAGATGTATGATTAGCTTTTTCCTGGTAGCGAGTTTTCATATTTTGGAGTATCAAAGTAGAGATTAAAGCATCAAAGTGGAGATTAAAGATGTATGACAAAAATTCTACCTGACAGCGAGATATATCATTTTGACAATACATACATTTAAATTGTTTTACGGTTGTTTCCAAATGTCATTTTTCTTGATTCTTTCTCAATTTACATGCATATTTTCTGACAATAGAGATAATTTCATGAATATAGTCCATCATACTGTGTCGACAGTTATGTATTCTTGCACTTCAAACATGATACTTGTTAATCACAAAAGCGAATAGATGCTCCACTTTAGCAAAAGCTTCTCCAACTATGACAAAACCTGAAGACACATGCAGTTTATTGTTTCATAACTCATTTTTGTTTCCTTTAATCATCAATCTGATACATATTGTACATTACACACAAAAAAATTGCTGATAGAAATTCCTCTATGTAATTTTTGTATGCATGAGAAATGTGTAAAAATCACATCTCGATATTGTAAGTAACTATTACTTATGCATTAAAGTGATCCAGGTTTATAATAATTAATTTCGTTACTATTTCTGTGTATTTTTGATGGCTCAGAGCATCAGAGCAAACCTTCTACATATATGATATATTTCTCTTGATAGCATGAAATTAAATGTTAGTGAAAATGGAATATGTTGAAGTAAATAGGAATGCATGGACCATTAACAACTCTTGCATTCACACATGATAGCTGTTAAGCACAAATACAAAAAATGATCCACTTATGGAATAGTTATTGCCAAAACTGTAAGACTTGAAAATGCCTCTTGAAGAATGTATTCAGATTTGTTTCTGTTTGGTTTCAATGTGATATAACTTGCATCTTCTTCTGGAGAAAGAGATTTCTTCACAAATATAAGGACTCTCCTGAGCTGGGTTTTTTTTTTTACCTAAAGAAAGGTTATATGAGATGTCAGCAAATGCAACTCTTGAGTAACTTACGATTTCAGACAAAATCTTCAATCGCTATACTGAGCACCAAAACAAAGAAATTTGTTGATAGAATGACTTCTGTGGGGTCTGAACGTCCTTAGAAGTATTTAGGCACCATATCTCGATTTTGCTTACTTTCATGTACTAATTAGTTCAGGTGATGCAGTCTTGGAATACTAACCTTCATTGAAATTATTCACTTCATGTATAATATTGGATATGCAAAAAATCAAAGTAGCTATTAAACATGTATGATTACCTATTTCCTGATAGCGATTTTTCATATTTCGGAGAATCGAAGTAGAGATTATAGCATCAAAGTTGAAATTAAACATGTATGACTAACATTCTTCCTGACAGAGAGATATAACATTTTGAAAATACATACATTTCAAATGTTTTACGGTTGTTTCCAAATGTCATTTTTCTTGATTCTTTCTCAATTTACAGGCATATTTTCTGACAATAGAGATAACTTCATGAATATCGTTCATCATACTGTGTGGACAATTTTGTATTCTTGCGCTTCACAAATGATCCTTGTTAAGTACAAGAGCGAATAGATGCTCCACTTTAGCAAAAGTTTCTCCAACTATGCAAAACCTTGAGACACATGCAGTTTATTGTTTCATAACTCATTTTTGTTTCCTTTAATCATCAATCTTATACATATTGTACATTACATAAAAAAATTGCTGACAGAAATTCCTCTATGCTATTTTTATATACCATGAGAAATGTGTAAAAATCACATCTCGATATTGTTAGTAACTATTACTTATGCATTAAAGTGATCCAGGTTTGGAATAATTAATTTCGTTACTATTTTTGTGTAACTTTGAATGCTCAACCTTCTGCATATATGATATATTTCTCTTGAAAGCATGAAATTGAATGTTAGTGAAAATGGAAAATGTTGAAGTAAATTGGAGTGCATGGACCTTGAACGACTCTGCCATTCACACGTGACAGCTGTTAAGCACAAATACAAAAGATGATCCACTTTTTGAATAGTTTTGCCAAAACTGTAGGACTTGAAAATGCCTCATGAAGAATATAATCAGATTTTTTTCTATTTGGTTTCAATGTGATATAACATGCATCTTCTTCTGAACAAAGAGGTTTCTTCACAAATATAAGGTCTCTCCTGAGCTGGTTTATGTGTGTCCTATAGAAAGGCTATATGAGATGTCAGCAAATGCAACTCTTGATAACTTACGATTTCAGATAGAATCTTCAATCGCTATACTGAGCACCAAATCAAAGAAATTTGTAGACAGAATGACCTCTATGAGGTACTGAACGTCCTTAGAAGTGTTTAGCACCATATCTCGATTTTTTTCACTTTGATG
The DNA here is from genome assembly GCF_033153115.1 of Saccostrea echinata. Taxonomy (NCBI): domain Eukaryota; kingdom Metazoa; phylum Mollusca; class Bivalvia; order Ostreida; family Ostreidae; genus Saccostrea; species Saccostrea echinata. The sequence continues at coordinate 6,897,356 of NW_026889769.1, forward strand.
TACTAATTAGTTCAGGTGATCCAGTCTTGGAATACTAACCTTCATTAAAATTATTAACCTTATGTATAATATTGGATATGCAAAAAACCAAAGTAGCGATTAAAGATGTATGATTAGCTTTTTCCTGGTAGCGAGTTTTCATATTTTGGAGTATCAAAGTAGAGATTAAAGCATCAAAGTGGAGATTAAAGATGTATGACAAAAATTCTACCTGACAGCGAGATATATCATTTTGACAATACATACATTTAAATTGTTTTACGGTTGTTTCCAAATGTCATTTTTCTTGATTCTTTCTCAATTTACATGCATATTTTCTGACAATAGAGATAATTTCATGAATATAGTCCATCATACTGTGTCGACAGTTATGTATTCTTGCACTTCAAACATGATACTTGTTAATCACAAAAGCGAATAGATGCTCCACTTTAGCAAAAGCTTCTCCAACTATGACAAAACCTGAAGACACATGCAGTTTATTGTTTCATAACTCATTTTTGTTTCCTTTAATCATCAATCTGATACATATTGTACATTACACACAAAAAAATTGCTGATAGAAATTCCTCTATGTAATTTTTGTATGCATGAGAAATGTGTAAAAATCACATCTCGATATTGTAAGTAACTATTACTTATGCATTAAAGTGATCCAGGTTTATAATAATTAATTTCGTTACTATTTCTGTGTATTTTTTATGGCTCAGAGCATCAGAGCAAACCTTCTACATATATGATATATTTCTCTTGATAGCATGAAATTAAATGTTAGTGAAAATGGAATATGTTGAAGTAAATAGGAATGCATGGACCATTAACAACTCTTGCATTCACACATGATAGCTGTTAAGCACAAATACAAAAAATGATCCACTTATGGAATAGTTATTGCCAAAACTGTAAGACTTGAAAATGCCTCTTGAAGAATGTATTCAGATTTGTTTCTGTTTGGTTTCAATGTGATATAACTTGCATCTTCTTCTGGAGAAAGAGATTTCTTCACAAATATAAGGACTCTCCTGAGCTGGGTTTTTTTTTTACCTAAAGAAAGGTTATATGAGATGTCAGCAAATGCAACTCTTGAGTAACTTACGATTTCAGACAAAATCTTCAATCGCTATACTGAGCACCAAAACAAAGAAATTTGTTGATAGAATGACTTCTGTGGGGTCTGAACGTCCTTAGAAGTATTTAGGCACCATATCTCGATTTTGCTTACTTTCATGTACTAATTAGTTCAGGTGATGCAGTCTTGGAATACTAACCTTCATTGAAATTATTCACTTCATGTATAATATTGGATATGCAAAAAATCAAAGTAGCTATTAAACATGTATGATTACCTATTTCCTGATAGCGATTTTTCATATTTCGGAGAATCGAAGTAGAGATTATAGCATCAAAGTTGAAATTAAACATGTATGACTAACATTCTTCCTGACAGAGAGATATAACATTTTGAAAATACATACATTTCAAATGTTTTACGGTTGTTTCCAAATGTCATTTTTCTTGATTCTTTCTCAATTTATAGGCATATTTTCTGACAATAGAGATAACTTCATGAATATCGTTCATCATACTGTGTTGACAATTTTGTATTCTTGCGCTTCACAAATGATCCTTGTTAAGTACAAGAGCGAATAGATGCTCCACTTTAGCAAAAGTTTCTCCAACTATGCAAAACCTTGAGACACATGCAGTTTATTGTTTCATAACTCATTTTTGTTTCCTTTAATCATCAATCTTATACATATTGTACATTACATAAAAAAATTGCTGACAGAAATTCCTCTATGCTATTTTTATATACCATGAGAAATGTGTAAAAATCACATCTCGATATTGTTAGTAACTATTACTTATGCATTAAAGTGATCCAGGTTTGGAATAATTAATTTCGTTACTATTTTTGTGTAACTTTGAATGCTCAACCTTCTGCATATATGATATATTTCTCTTGAAAGCATGAAATTGAATGTTAGTGAAAATGGAAAATGTTGAAGTAAATTGGAGTGCATGGACCTTGAACGACTCTGCCATTCACACGTGACAGCTGTTAAGCACAAATACAAAAGATGATCCACTTTTTGAATAGTTTTGCCAAAACTGTAGGACTTGAAAATGCCTCATGAAGAATATAATCAGATTTTTTTCTATTTGGTTTCAATGTGATATAACATGCATCTTCTTCTGAACAAAGAGGTTTCTTCACAAATATAAGGTCTCTCCTGAGCTGGTTTATGTGTGTCCTATAGAAAGGCTATATGAGATGTCAGCAAATGCAACTCTTGATAACTTACGATTTCAGATAGAATCTTCAATCGCTATACTGAGCACCAAATCAAAGAAATTTGTAGACAGAATGACCTCTATGAGGTACTGAACGTCCTTAGAAGTGTTTAGCACCATATCTCGATTTTTTTCACTTTGATGTACTAATTAGTTCGGGTGATCCAGTCTTGGAATACTAACCTTCATTAAAATTATTAACCTTATGTATAATATTGGATATGCAAAAAACCAAAGTAGCGATTAAAGATGTATGATTAGCTTTTTCCTGGTAGCGAGTTTTCATATTTTGGAGTATCAAAGTAGAGATTAAAGCATCAAAGTGGAGATTAAAGATGTATGACAAAAATTCTACCTGACAGCGAGATATATCATTTTGACAATACATACATTTAAATTGTTTTACGGTTGTTTCCAAATGTCATTTTTCTTGATTCTTTCTCAATTTACATGCATATTTTCTGACAATAGAGATAATTTCATGAATATAGTCCATCATACTGTGTCGACAGTTATGTATTCTTGCACTTCAAACATGATACTTGTTAATCACAAAAGCGAATAGATGCTCCACTTTAGCAAAAGCTTCTCCAACTATGACAAAACCTGAAGACACATGCAGTTTATTGTTTCATAACTCATTTTTGTTTCCTTTAATCATCAATCTGATACATATTGTACATTACACACAAAAAAATTGCTGATAGAAATTCCTCTATGTAATTTTTGTATGCATGAGAAATGTGTAAAAATCACATCTCGATATTGTAAGTAACTATTACTTATGCATTAAAGTGATCCAGGTTTATAATAATTAATTTCGTTACTATTTCTGTGTATTTTTGATGGCTCAGAGCATCAGAGCAAACCTTCTACATATATGATATATTTCTCTTGATAGCATGAAATTAAATGTTAGTGAAAATGGAATATGTTGAAGTAAATAGGAATGCATGGACCATTAACAACTCTTGCATTCACACATGATAGCTGTTAAGCACAAATACAAAAAATGATCCACTTATGGAATAGTTATTGCCAAAACTGTAAGACTTGAAAATGCCTCTTGAAGAATGTATTCAGATTTGTTTCTGTTTGGTTTCAATGTGATATAACATGCATCTTCTTCTGGAGAAAGAGGTTTCTTCACAAATATAGGGTCTCTCCTGAGCTGGTTTATGTGTGACCTAAAGAAAGGTTATATGAGATGTCAGCAAATGCAATTCTTCAGTTACATACAATTTCAGACAAAATCTTCAATCGCTATACTGAGCACCAAATCAAAGAAATTTGTTGATAGAACGACTTCTATGAGGTTCAGAACGTCCTTATAAGTGTTTAGCACCATATCTAATTTTTTTTTTACTTTCATGTACTAACTAGTTCAGGTGATGCAGTCGTGGAATACTAACCTTCTTTGAAATTATTAACCTTATGTATAATATTGGATATGCAAAAAATCAAAGTAGCGATTATACAGGTATGATTACCTATTTCCTGATAGCGGGATATTATATTTTGGAGTATCAAAGTAGAGATAAGAGCATCAAACTGAAGATTAAACATGTATGACTAACATTCTTCCTGACAGCGATATATAACATTTTGAAAATACATACATTTAAAATGTTTTATGTTAGTTTCCAAATGTCATTTTTCCTGACTCTTTCTGAATTAACATGCATGTTTTTTGACAATGGAGATAACTTCATCATACTGTGTCGTTAATTTTGTATTCTTACACTTCACAAATGATCCTAGTTAAGCACAAAAGTGAATAGATGCTCCACTTTAGCAAAAGCTTCTCCAACTATGAAAATACCTGAAGACACATGCAGATTACTGTTTCATAACTCATTTTTGTTTCCTTTAATCATCAATCTTATACATATTGTACATTACATAAAAAATATTGCTGACAGAAATCCTTCAATATAATTTTTATATACCATAAAAAATGTGTAAAAATCACATCTCGATATTGTAAGTAACTATTACTTATGCTTTTAAGTGATCCAGGTTTATAATAACTAACTTCGTTACTGTTTTTGTGTAACTTGGATAGCTCAGAGCATCAAAGCAAACATTCTACATATATGATATACTTCTCTTAAAAGCATGAAATCAAATGTTAGTGAAAATGCAAAATGTTGAAGTAGATTGGAGTATTAGGGCCATGAACGACTCTGGCATTAACACATGATAGCTGTTAAGGACAAATACAAAAGATGATCCACTTTCGGAATAGTTTTGCCAAAACTGTAGGACTTGGAAATGCCTCATGAAGAATGTATACAGATTTTTTTTCTATTTGGTTTCAATGTGATAAAACATGCATCTTCTTCTGGAAAAAACGGTTTCTTCACAAATATAAGGTCTCTCCTGAGCTGGTTTATGTGTGACCTAAAGAAAGGTTATATGAGATGTCAGCAAATGCAATTCTTCAGTAACATACGATTTCAGATAGAATCTTCAATCGCTATACTGAGCACCAAAACAAAGAAATTTGTTGATAGAATGACGTCTATGAGGTTTTGAACGTCCTTAAAAGTGTTGAACACCATATCTCAATTTTGCTTACTTTCATGTACTAATTAGTTCAGGTGATCCAATCTTGGAATACTAACCTTCATTAAAATTATTCACTTCATGTATAATATTGGATATGCAAAAAATCAAAGTAGCTATTAAACATGTATGATTACCTTTTTCCTGATAGCGAGTTATCATATTTTGGAGTATCAAAGTAGAGATTAGAGAATCAAAGTGGATATTAAACATGTATGACTAACGTTCTTCCTGACAGAGAAATATAACATTTTGAAAATACATGCATTTGAAATGTATCACGGTGGTTTCCAAATGTCATTTTTCTTGATTCTTCCTGAATTAACATTCATGTTTTCTGACAATGGAGATAGCTCATAATATATAGTTCATCATACTGTGTCGACAATTTTGTATTCTTGCACTTCACAAATGATCCTTGTTCAGTACAAAAGCGAATAGATGCTCCCGTATGCATTAAAGTGATCCAGGTTTGGAATAATTAATTTCGTTACTATTTTTGTGTAACTTTGAATGCTCAGAGCATCAGAGCAAACCTTCTGCATATATGATATATTTATCTTGAAAGCATGAAACTGAATGTTACTGAAAATGGAAAATGTTGAAGTAAACTGGAGTGCATGGACCTTGAACGACTCCGCCATTCATACGTGAGAGCTGTTAAGCACAAATACAAAGGATGATCCACTTTTTGAATAGTTTTGCCAAAACTGTAGGACTTGAAATGCCTCATGAATAATGTATTAAGATTTGTTTCTATTTGGTTTCAATGTGATAAAACATGCATCTTCCTCTGGAGAAAGCGGTTTCTTCACAAATATAAGGTATCTCCTGAGCTGGTTTATGTGTGACCTAAATAAAGGTTATATGATGATGTCAGCAAATGCAACTCTTGAGTAACTTACGATTTCAGATAGAACCTTCAATCGCTATACTGAGCACCAAAACAAAAAGAATTGTTGATAGAATGACTTCTATGAGGTTCTGAAAGTCCTAAGAAGTGATATGGCACCATATCTCGATATTTCTTACTTTGATGTATTAATTAGTTCAGGTGATGCAGTCTTGGAATACTAACCTTCATTGAAATTATTAACCTTATGTATTATATTGGATATGCAAAAATCAAAGTAGCGAGTAAACGTGTTTGATTACTTCTTCCTGTACTTTTTCCTCATATTTTTGAGTATCAAAGTAGAGATTAGAGCATCAAAGTGGAGATTAAACATGTATGACTAACATTCTACCTGACAGAGAGATATAAAATTTTGACAATACATACATTTAAAATGTTTAACGATTGTTTCCAAATGTCGTTTTTCATGATTCTTTCTGATATAACATGCATATTTTCTGACAATAGAGATAACTTCATGAATATAGTTCATCATACTGTGTCGACAATTTTGTATCCTTGCACTTCACAAATGATCTTTGTTAAGTACAAAAGCGAATAGATGCTCCACTTTAGCAAAAGCTTCTCAAACTATGATAAAACCTGAAGACACATGCAGTTTATTGTTTAATAACTCAGTTTTTTCCCATTAATCATCAATCTTATACATATTGTACATTACACACACACACACACACACAAAAATTGCTGACAGAAATTCCTCTATGTAATTTTTGTATACCATGAGAAATCTGTAATAATCACATCTCGATATTGTAAGTAACTGTTACTTATGCATTAAAGTGATCCAGGTTTGGAATAATTAATTTCGTTACTATTTTTGTGTAACTTTGAATGCTAAGAGCATCAGAGCAAACCTTCTACATATATGATATATTTCTCTTGATAGCATGAAATGGAATGTTAGTGAAAATGGAACATGTTGAAGTAAATAGGAATGTATGGACCATAAACGACTCTGGCATTCACATATGAAAGCTGTTAAGCACAAATACAAAAGATGATCCACTTTTGGAATATTTATTGCCAAAACTGTAGGACTTGAAAATGCCTCTTGAAGAATGTATTAAAATTTGTTTCTATTTGGTTTCAATGTGATATGAAATGCATATGCACCTTCTTCTGGACAAAGAGGTTTCATTACAAATATAAGGTCTCTCCGGAGCTGGTTTATGTGTGTCCTATAGAAAGGTTATATGAGATGTCAGCAAATGCAACTCTTGAGTAACTTACGATTTCAGACAGAATCTTCAATCGCTATATTGAGCACCAAAACAAAGAAATATGTTGATAGAATGACTTCTGTGAGGTTCAGAACGTCCTTAGAAGTGTTTAGCACCATATCTCGATTGTTTCACTTGCATGTACTAATTAGTTCAGGTGATGCAGTCTTGGAATACTAACCTTCATTATGTATAATATTGGTTATGCAAAAAATCAAAGTAGCGATTAAACATGTATCATTACCTTTTCCTGATATCTAGATATAATATTTTTGAGTATCAAAGTAGAGATAAAAGCATCAAAGTTTCGATTAAACATGTATGACTAACATTCTACCTGACAGCGAGATATAACATTTTGAAGAAACATACATTTAAAATATTTTACGGTTGTTTCCATGGCTCATTTCTCATGATTCTTTTTGAATTAACATGCATGTTTTCTGACAATAGAGATAACTTCATAAATATAGTTCATCATACTGTGTGGACAATTATGTATTCTTGGACTTCACAAATGATCCTTGTTCAGATGCTCCACTTTAGCAAAAGCTTCTCCAACTATGACAAAACCTGAAGACACACACAGTTTATTGTTTTATAACTCATTTTTGTTTCCTTTAATCTTCATTCTGATACATTTTGTACATTACACACAAAAAAATTTGCTGAAAGAGATTCCTCTATGTTATTGTTGTATACCATGAGAAATGTGTAAAAATCACATCTCGATATTGTAAGTAACTTTTACTTATGCACTAAAGTGTTCCAGCTTTGGAATAATTAACTTCGTTACCACTTTTGTTTAACTTTGATAGCTCAGAGAATCAAAGCACACTTTCTACATATATGATATATTTCTCTTGATAGCATGAAATTGAATGTTAGTGAAAATGGAAAATGTTGAGGTAAATTGGAGTGCATGGACTATGAACGACTCTGGCATTCACACATGATAGCTGTTAAGCACAAATACAAAAGATGATCCACTTTTGGAATATTTTTGCCAAAACTGGAGGACTTGAAAATGCCTCTCGAAGAATGTATTCAGATTTTTTGCTATTTGGTTTCAATGTGATATAACATGCATCTTCTTCTGGAGAAAGCGGTTTCTTTACAAATATAAGGTCTCTCCTGAGCTGGTTTATTTGTAACCTAAAGAAAGGTTATATGAGATGTCAGCAAATGCAACTCTTGAGTAACTTACGATTTCAGATAGAATCTTCAATCGCTATACTGAGCACCAAAACAAAGAAATCTGTTGATAGAATGACTTCTGTGAGGTTCTGAACGTCCTTAGTAATGTTTAGCACCATATCTCGATTTTTTTCACTTTGTACATTACACTCAAAAAAATTTGCTGAAAGAGATTCCTCTATGTAATTTTTGTATACCATGAGAAATGTGTAAAAATCACATCTCGATATTGTAAGTAACTTTTACTTATGCACTAAAGTGTTCCAGCTTTGGAATAATTAACTTCGTTACCACTTTTGTTTAACTTTGATAGCTCAGAGAATCAAAGCACACTTTCTACATATATGATATATTTCTCTTAATAGCATGAAATTGAATGTTAGTGAAAATGGAAAATGTTGAGGTAAATTGGAGTACATGGACCATGAACGACTCTGGCATTCAAACATGATAGCTGTTAAGCACAAATACAAAAGATGATCCACTTTTGGAATAGTTTTTATCAAAACTGTAGGACTTGAAAATGCCTCATGAAGAATGTATTCAGATTTGTTTCTATTTGGTTTCAATGTGATATAACATGCATCTTCTTCTGGAAATGAGGTTTCATTACAAATATAAGCTCTCTCCTGAGCTTGTTTCTGTGTGACATTTAGGAAGGTTATATGAGATGTCAGCAAATGCAATTCTTGAGTAACTTATGATTTAAGATGGAATCTTCAATCGCTATACTGAGCACCAAAACAAAGAAATTTGTAGACAGAATGACTTCTATGAGGTTCTGACTACCCTTAGATCTGTGAATGCACCATATCTCAATTTCGCTTACTTATTTGTATTAAGTATTTGATATGATTGGAATACTTACCTTTATTAAAATTATTAATCTCATGTATAATATTGGATATGTAAATAATCAAAGTAACGATTAAACATGTATGATTACCTTTTTCCTGATAGCGAGATATAAATTTCTGGAAATACATATATTAATTTTTTTTACGGTTGGTTCCAAATGTCATTTTTCATGATTCTGATTAAACCAGACCCAATCTACTTGGTCTGCGCATACGTTTTAACGCAGAAATGTGCTTATGCGTCACAGTACCCTTGATTGCCATCACAATTGAATACAGTTACATGACAGTTAAAATGACATCAAACTGCGCTTAAATATTCCGCTATTCTTGCATACCTGGTAGGTCTTGACTGTGCATGTCGAAATCTCACGAATTTTGCATCTCTGTTGTCTTTTAATAATTGAGTATCTTAATAATAAGCAGCTTTGTAACATAATTTATAATGAAAATTTGTCAATTACTTAGTAGAGATTTATTATTTTTTTCATATTTTATTTTTAATTTTTGATACTGAAAAACTACTGAAACCGAAAGTAATGAACACATGTTGTCTTTGAAAATGTTTATTTAACCAATTTTGATGATTTCTGAAATACGCATATAGTAGATTGAACTTTTAAAACTATTGTACGAGTCATTTTAATGCAATCAAGAAGAAGTATATAGTTTCCTATATCTTAATAGACTTTGAAATCCTATTGTTTTATAATCTCCCCTTCTTTTTCCAGGTAAAACGACGTTGGGAGAGAAAGAGAGCGAATAGACAGATTGGAGAGAGAGAGAGCGCGATCGAGAGAGGGAGTTAGGAGGAAAGAAAATTATTGGGGGAATGGACATTGGGGGAGATTGAGTGAGTGAGTGGATTTCTTTCTGATATTACATGCATGTTTTCTGACAATAGAGGTAACTTCACAAATATAGTTCATCATACTCTGTCAAGAGTAATGTACAAAGTTAACAAAGTTAGTACGCGGGAGGATTTGCCACAGTTTAAAGAGGTTTTATTGAAAGTAAATGTTCATTATCCCCACTCATTCTGAGTTTGTATGTGGATTATACTTTACCATCGGCGCCCGAGATACTGACTTCAGAGAAACTGGTTTTACCCGGTTTGATTAGTGAACATGATGGATCTGACAGTGGTGGGCATTATTGGACATTCTTATGTGAAGCGCTTAGAACGATTTTTATCGCAAAACCCAGTGTATAAGAACTTGTCTTTTAACGAAGATCTGTACAATGTTTATTTTCGAGGTCAGGCAGGTTTGACAGTCCGCGGTCTATCCAACTCGCCGAAACTGTGCACCTTTACCTCAGTTCCTACAGTGTGTTTTTGGATATCGGGGGAAATGATGGGGTCCATTTGCGGGTTGAAAATGATGTAAATTCTCCGGCACCAATGGTGAAATACATGAGGAGCATCAGATATGCTGTGCATAATAGTATGCAAAAAATAAAGGCCAGTAGTTATTGAATTGTTAAAATTTCTGTTGAAATGAAGTCAGACTAATTTTATGTGCCTCTTACTTATATCTGATTGCAAACTTAAGTCTGTTTTTATGAATTTTCTAAGTTTAATCAATATTTACTTATGAAAATATCAAAGTTTACATGTTTATCTGTGTAAAAACTTGAGTAAGTTATAAACAGAATTTCTAGTCGCCCGCGTGGCGCAGCGGTTAGAGCGTCTGCTCTAGAGTCGCGGAGTAAGGATTGATCCTTACGTGCGGGTTCGAATCCCACTGTGGGACGTAGTGACCGGTTCTTCGGATGAGACCGTATAAACCGAGGTCCCGTGTCGCAGTAGGTGCTGGCACGAAAAAAATCTCTCACTGCGCAATGGCCGTAAGTGCAGAGTATAGGACAAAATTAGCAGCTCTCCATCGGCAAGAGGTGGCGTCTCCATATGAGTGAAAAATTCTCGAGAGGGACGTTAAACAACATACACCCCCCCCCCCCGAATTTTTAAGTGCATATATTCTGAGGCCTGTCTGTTTTCTAAGTAATTTTATTCAGACGTGCAGAATTTCTAAGTATATTCTGAGGCCTGTCTGTTTTCGAAGTAATTTTATTCAGACAATTGCAGAATTTCTAAGTGTATTCTAATGCTTGTCTGTTTTCTAAGTTTTTTTTATTCAGACATGTATTCTAATGCTTGTCTGTTTTCTAAGTAATTTTATTCAGACATGTGCAGAATTTCAAAGTGTATTCTAATGCTTGTCTGTTTTCTAAGTAATTTTTATTCAGACATGTGCAGAATTTCTTAGATTTCTAAGTGTTTTTTTCTGTGCAAGCCTGTCTCAAAGGAATGTTAATCAGGCATGTACTGATTTAGAAGTAAAAGTTGTTTCATGGTTAAAATGCTGATCTGTATAAGACTTTTATCATAATTCTACATTATAGTACTGGAACCAAGAAGTTATATAGAGTACTTTATTTGGTGTGCAAATTCTTTCAATAGGTTGGTATGTATTCAATGGAAAACCTCTAAAAGTGGGTTCAAATTAATTTTAAGTAACCCATGTGTAATTCATTTCAGAATAAACCATGCCGAAGCGACGGACGGACTCCACACCCAAAACAACAACAAAAAGGAAGAAGTCGCCCTCGACGCCCATGAACAATCCTAATCCTTCTGCGGCAGCAGCAATTGACAATGACCTTTTAGCGACAGCTATCTTAAGGCAGTCTCAAAACTCTAGCAACACTGACAGTGATTTGAACGTATGTGGCATCAATAGTGCAAATGTCAATCATGATATTTCTAACTGGGATATATGTGAAAATACTACTGCAAGTGACATTGTGAACAGTACCGTAGTCCATTCTGAGGTTCCCATTCAAAACCCATCATCATGCAATATGATTCCATAGCCTGCAACCTCTACATCCCCATCAGAAATTCAACAAGGCAATACAGACTAATCTACAAACATTGCAAATTTAGTGAATGCTCTATTTCAACGAAACTCAGGTGAGTCAGCAAGATCAAAAATTAAAAATGTTTTTCCATTTCTAATGGTATTCCTCTTGGTGCTGCAAAACTCCACTGTCTATACAGCAGTGGACTGATGCCTTCTTAATATTTATGGCTATTTACATTGAAAAATACCCAGAACAAGCTCCCCATCTTTTAAAATACTGCTTTTTTATCAGGGAGATGAATAAGATGTTAGGGGATAAGGCATGGAGGGTGTATGATGAGAACTTTCGTATATTAAGAGAATCATCAGATTTACCGTGGCAAAAAGCGGTTGTCAAAACCATAAATCTACATTAGAACATCCAGAGATCATATATAACTACATACAAACGGGTTTAAACAAGGGGCGTATTGCAGGTCCATTCTCATATAAACCATTTGATAACTTTGTTGTTTCTCCACTTGGACTAGTCCCAAAGGGCAATACTGGAAAATTCAGGGTGATTCATGACCTTACTTTTCCGAAAAATCATTCAGTCAATTCAAACATACCAAAAGAAAATTCAGCAGTCCAGTATGATTCTATAGATGAGATAGTTGCTCTGGTTAAAACGTTTTGGCGAGGTTGCTTAATGGCAAAGACAGACATTGAGGATGCCTTTCGCATTATCCTAATTCACCCATCTGATTATCATTTGCTAGGGTTTACTTAGGAAGGTCAGTTTTATTATGATAAGTGTCTGCCAATGGGTGCCAGCAGTAGTTGTCAAATATTTGAATCATTTAGTAAAGCTTTGCAGTGGATCATGGTGAATGTGTTTCATGCTTCAGGTATGTCACACATTTTAGATGATTTTTTTCTTTGCGGGAACCCTCCCCCCCCCCCCCCCCCCCCCCGCCCAATTCAATTACTTGTTAGAAACTTGTTAGAAACTTGGGCAATGTTCATTGACCATTATAATTGTAAATCAGTATTTTTGAAAAATGCTTGGCTATCTTCAAACCATCTAAGTCTATACACAGATGCATCAGGTTCCCTCGGATTTGCAGCTGTTTTAGGATCACAGTGGTTTGTTAGTAAATGGCATTTAGGATTAGACGATCATCAAATTTGCATTAAGGAATTGTTTCCAATTGTTCTTGCGCTGGAAGTTTGGTCAGCTCATTTCCAAAACAAAAAAGTGTTGTTCCTATCAGACAATATGGCTGTAGTAGAGGTTACCAACAAAAAAGCTTGTAGGGAGAAATCCTTGATGAAATTGTTATGCAGGCTTTTTTTAGTGTCACTACAGTGCAATATTCATTTCCGTGCAAAGCACATTCCGGGGAAATTGAATGTTACAGCTGACAAATTATCCCGTTTTCAATTTCAGGAAGCCTTCCGGGAAGCACCATATTTACAACAACCAACACAAATTCCACAGGGCCTTCTTTACATTTAACATCTTCAGCACAAAGACTACTACAAGCTTCATTAGCCCCAGCAACAAGAAAAGCATATCAACATTCATATGGAAGCTTTTCCTTATCTGGGCTCTGGGCTGATTCAATATCCTTACCTGTAAAATCCATTACACTCTACAATTTCATGGGTCATTTGTTTGATATCGGATATACACCAAGCTCAATAACATCACATATTTCAGCTTTGACTTACATTCATAAGATTCTTAATATGCCAGATCCATCTCAGTGTTTTTTTAGTGCAAAAGATGCTGAAAGGGTGTCACAAATTAGGTCCAACTGTAGATTCACGTTTGCCAATAACTGGATAAATTCTGATCAAGATGGTTAATGCTTTAAGACACACACTCCCTGATCATGCCCAAATGCTATTGCTTAATGCCTTGTTTTTAATCACATTCCATGGATTTTTCAGGTTAGGTGAATTGGTCATATCATCAAAAACACGGGCAGAAAGTGTAATTCAAAAGGTGAGATGTGCATTTTGAGGTCGTGAATAACAAATTAAAGCATGTCCAATTGGTCCTACGTAATTTCAAAACTATTAGTTTAGGACAACCAAGGTTTATTACTTTAGAAACATCAAACAACATCCATTTTTGTCCAGTACACGCTTTGATTCAGTTTCTTAAACTTAAACTACCCCCTCTCCCTTTTTTGTATTTCAATTTTTATGTTTTATCCACCACAGTCCTTTGTAGTCAATGACCTTTATTGATACTTATGAGATGTACGTTACCATTTATTTTGTGTCTTATTGTGTTGCTGGTCACCTGACAATTATGTTAATTAAAAACTTAAAGTTGTATTTAAAATGTTACATATATATATATATATATATACATATTTGATTTCTTGTAATACCTCGTTATGTTTTAACATGTCACCAGTTTCCTTTTCTGTCCCTTGGGTGGCGGAATCCAATTGAAATTTGATTTTGTGGCAAAATCTTTGTATATGCCACCTTAATTTTTACATTGTTTTGGTTTTTCATATCACAGAGAGATCCCCCTGCCATTGTTGTGCACTACTTTGTATATATATGTTACCTGGTGATCTCCCATCTTATAAATGTGATAATCATGTCTTACTTAGACTTTAGGGAGATCCCTCTGCCTGTGTGATATTAGCCGCTCAATAAGCCCTTTTACGTTTATCTGGGATCTCCCTAGTAGTTAAGGTAGTTTATTTGTAATTAGTTGTTTATCTTCGTCATTAATAAATGACAATATTCATCAAAGCATGTCTTGGTGTTTTATGGAAGTAAAAATTAACAAAGCTGCGAGACCAAGATGAACTGGTTTCCATTCATCCTTTAGTGTAAAGGTATTTGTCTGGCATAAGATAAATGGGGGGCATAATTAGTATTATGTAAAATATTAAGAAACAAAGCATGACTTTCACAAAGAAATTTGTGCGAAAGATTTCAATGCGTATACACATATGTCATGCATTTCCTTTTTGGTAAACGCGTTAAAATATCGTTGAATCTAATAAAAAATGAACTTTACCAACATTCATATCTGTATCTCATCAATTAGTCTGCAGCTCAATTTTTTAAATGCTATTTATAAATTGATTGACAAAGCAAGGACATTTGAATATTTTATTCCCTATAATGCACGTGATTTCGTATTTTTATCCTCAATCCAAACTTTTTTTTATAAAACACAAACGTACATCAATAGTTAAAGTATCAAACTATTTCCTCGTTAATCACTGTCCGCCAATATCTTAAACAACCAGTTATAAAAAATATTTATGTTGAAAAATCGAAAACATAAGAATTTTCCTCTTTCCTAAATTATTCTTGCTTATTCATAATTAATGCGTAGAACATAATGTAAAATTCTGGTAATATTATAAATGTCCTCCAATTGTCGATTGCAGGTTTATATGTACGTGTACATGCTTCCGATCACCTCGAAAAAATAATGCACAATTTCAACTAGGGTATATAAATGTGGAATATATATATAAGGGCGGAGCTAACACGCAAGAATATAAAACAGGGTCCGCTTCACGCTTGAGTGAAAGCAAACGCCGGGTTCGCTTTGGTGTTAGGTTGTGTCTGGTCGGTACTATATGATATATTTCTCCTGAGAGCATGAAATGGAATTTTAATGAATAATGACAATGTTGAAGTTAATTAGACAGGTTTTAGAAATGCTTATATTACCTCACATTATAACGAAAAAAACTACCTAAACTTCATTAGAATGTGTCGACCATGAACGACTCTGGCATTCACACATGATAACTGTTAGCACAAAGACAAAGATGATTCACTTTTGGATTAGTTTTCGCCAAAACTGTAGGACTTGAAAATGCCTATATGAAGAATGTCGTAAGGTTCCATTTGTTTCTTTTTTTTTGTTTCAATCTGATATCAAATGCATCTTTTTCTGGCAAAAGAGGTTTCTTCACAAATATAACCTCTCTCCTGAGCTGGTTTAAATGGGACATAAAGAAAGAATAAATAAGATGTCTGCAAATGCAAGTATTGATTAACTTATGATTTAAGATAGAATCTAACATTCGTGGGTTGTCCAAGAAAAACGCGAACATTTTCAATATTTTTTATTTCACTAATGTCATAAAGTTAAAGGACTTATCGCATGTTTCTAAATTATTTGAAATTAAAAGCGTAAAACGTTCCTTATGACCACAGTTTATAAATTTTGTGTTTTTACTGCGGATAAACTGCGGTAATTAACCAATTATTGACTCAAATGAAAACCCCTGAATCAAAAATTTAAGTTAATTAGATAGCGATCACGTGACCCTGTGACGTCAAAGGCGGCAATGGCTGATCAGCTCTTCACGTTAATCTTACTAAAATATACGCGATAAAACCTGAATTTTCTACGTAGTGGACGACCAAATGACTGATTTTATCGATATGAAATTGAATATCCAACCTTATATTTTAGAATTGTCAGCTAGAAAAAATCTGAAAAATTTGTTAACATTGTAAAAATAGCAGTGACGATATCGAAGGAGACGCGGCGAAGACGAAGAAATTCGCCATCACAATACAATTTGATTTGTCATCTTATCTCATGTATGAACTTAATTGATTCACAAATTTAATATTGTATAACTTTGTTATTCTTCGTTTTTAGCATAACATTAATTTACTTATGTCTTGTAAAGGATGGCAGTCTTAAAAAGTGATTTTCCGATCACGAAACATTGCCGTAATCGGAGCTGTACAGATTCTATATGTTTCGAATAAAAAACGAAAATATTCCAAAAGCCTTATACCTTAGAACTAGTTAATGTTTCTATGGTAATTAAAAAACACACTAAGAATTAATTTTTTCATCATTTTTCGTAATTAAGCTTCATTTGCCGTTGATAACTCTGTAAATAGTGTGCATATTCTCCTCTCTCTATCAGTGAATTGTCGCCTATGACGTCAGAGCTGTTTTTCGCCGAAATCCGACTGAAATATGCATATTGTCGTATTTGAATTTCAGCTTTCAATATCTCTTAAAATATGCTTTCAACAACGTTTATTGTATTCAGTATTTTAATAAACAATATTGTAGCTAATATTTTTCATAAAATTACGATTTTTGAAAAATCATGCGATAAGTCCTTTAAGAATTGGTATCACAATAATCAAAATGTTTTTACATTAATTCACAGAAATTCAAGAAAATATCTCTATAAATAATATTTTTATCTTTGATCAACGAATCATTCAAAACAGCTGTCGGCGCAACACCGACGACGTCAAAACGTAGCTCGTGGAGTTTTTGAATTGGTTCAGGAAACGTGTATCTTTAAAGATTTGTTCGAAGGAAAAATTTACTGCATTTGATTTTCTTTTAGCTATCGAGTTATCCATTTCACACATGCTACAGTTAAGAATAAATCAAAGAATTAATTCTCTTAATAGACAATTTCCTAATCATAAATATAACTGCTCGCATAGTGAACAGCGGTCTACATGATTGCGTCCAGGTCTCTAGACTTTACAGTTGTCATTTTTATAGGTCTAGGTCTACTTAACGCTTCTTATATCGGATAACTAGTCCATTCATCTTTGAACCTCTTTTTCTATATATAAACCAGTGTTCGATACCTGTATTTGTGCCGTTCCCTAGTTCCCAGCTCTTTTCCTGCATGAACAGGGGTCATACCCAGCTCCATACATTACTGAGTGATAATTTAGTGCGCCGCATTATCGCTCGACGTCGCTGTTTTTGACAATATCTAACTAATAGTGTTTGTGCATATAACGTCATATTTTTATTATTTATAATGTCAGAGTATTGATTATTTACACACGAGAACTCTAGATCATGCAGTTTCTATGGATGCAATTTTGGTCATTGTATTTCCGTATAGTCTAATTATAAAGAAAACATCGCTGTCAATGCAATTTTTGAAAGTCAAGAAATTACTGTGCGCCGACCACCGATATTTAACACCCTTTAAGATAATGTTGTTTCTGTATGACACAAAAATATTATTATCCAGCAGTGGGCCAAAAATGAATAATTTTGGGCGGGTTGTTTAGGATATATTTGAAAAGTTCTCGTTTTTAGGGACAACCCTCGTAGATATACCGTACACCAAAACAAAGAAAATTGTAGACAGAATGACTTCCATGAGGTTTTGTATGCCCTTAGAAGTGTGAAGGCACTATATTTTGATTTTGCTTACTTACTTGTACTAAATCGTTGAGAAGATCCAGTTGGAATGCTTACCTTCATTCAAATTATTTATGTACAATATTCGATATGCAAAAAAAATCAAATTAGAGATTAAACATGCATGGTTACCTTTCTCCCGATAACGAGATATAACATTTTGGATATACAGATATGGAAATAGTTTTACGGTTGATTCCAAATGTAATTTTTCATGATTTCAATGAATGACATTGAAATCTTTATCTCATGTATTTTTGGTTGTTTTAGAGGGGGTGTGTACCTAGAGTGCACCCGCCTAAATCCGTGCCTGTCATTATGAAACTTTACCATGCATGTATATAAATGTACTTACTTTTTATTTAAGTATTAATAAAACTTAAAATATTAAGTTTAAAATTCCGAGATTAATATAACCAGTAGAATAATCATGTGTAAGCTTAATTTACACAGCCACATCTTTTAGGCATAATCAATGATATTAATGTTTTCCTTATTAACTTCATTTTTATTTAAAACATTTCAACGAATCTTCAATACAATGTCTTTATTAACTTTTTTCAAACGCTATCCACATGCATGTACATTAGATTTTTTTTAAAGTAGTGCAAAATATTAAATTATTTTTAAATAAATACAATATTGTCAGCTTGTGTATTTTAATAAAAATTTAAAATAAATTCGTGATTAATTTTCACAAAGAATCAAAATTAAATTCAATGTTAAACGATTTCAAAAATTAAAAAAAAAATGCGGTTAATCAATTTATTTCCTAAATTTTAAATCAGATCAGTACTATCAGTACCTTGATTTATATATATATAATGCAGGTCATAAAGAGCGATAACTCGTTTGTTTATATATGCATTCTCATTCAATTTTCTTGTCATCGATAAACTTTACGTAGCTACCTTTCAATAAATAGTGTATGGGTTTATGGTCAATTCCTAAAAAAATGATCAAACGATGTTCATTTCACCTTTCATGATTTGATTTTGCGGCTAATAATTTAATAAACATACTTAAGATCTCTTTTACCTTACTTCACAAAGAAAAAAAATTGAAATTAAATATTTCTGCGGGATATCTTCTTTTATCCTCTTTATAATAAAAAGAATAAAGTACCACAGAGAACAAGCCTAATCAGATAAAACATACTGATCAAGTTAAAGGGTTTAAACTTTTTATTATGGACTAAAGACGAAAATAATTATACATTATATTCGGATGAGAGAGACAAGAACGTTGCAGTTTTCGCCCTTAACAGCACTTAACTCTGGGTTTAACTTAGGTGCTGTTTGTATCACCGACTTTGGTGCTGTTCAAAATATATATATCATCGTTTTTTTAAATCTCACCGAATTTCCCCTCGTTTTCTCTTTAATTCGTTCTATCCCTCTGTCCTCTATCATAATAAAACATAAATCGCACAAAAATTCTATTATTTTCTTTAAAATGAGCAACAGCACCCAAGTCGGGTTGATTACCTACTCCGGACCTAAGTTGGTAATCGTATTTATATATATATATATATATATATATATATATATATATATATATATATATATCATGAGTAGAGAAAGACTCAATAAAAAAGAAAACAATCATGTTATAAATCAGTATCCATAACAACACTTGCGCATGAGCAAGAATATGCAGGACTAGCCTTGTAAAATACATTGTATGCTTATACATTAAAATCTACAGAGAGTACATATGGATGTTACGTCTTTATGAAAAAGTTTATTTCTTTCTTCCATTCCTTTCACAGAGTTATTCATCACATTATGGTCGGTCAAGTCATTCCTGTCAATCCATCGCAGATGTCTCCAGTGTGGTTCATAACACTTGTAAAAGGAATATTATAACACTCGATCAAGTTAATTTAATTTTAACCAGTTGTTACGGTACATCTTGTAAACCAAAGTGCATGAAACAGTGTTAAACTATGAAAGACATACCATAAAATCTCTTTAATTTCCAATATATGGAATATCATTTTATTGCCCATAAATTTAATGAAGACAATTTAAAAGTAAATAGGCTGCTTTCAATGTTTATTATTTACCTCTTATCGCCCTCTTCTAATTCCAATATTTCCTTCAGCTTTGTTTTGATGTCTTTTGCAAACTGTTAAAATTTTTAAATAATTATAGGCAATTTTTCTCCTGAAAATCTCTCTGCCATAAACAGGTAGTGTTATAGAACTATTACTAATCACTTAGAGCAGGCTATACTATCCCCTTTTTAACTATAATCTTCATTGTTGAGCTTTTATATATATATCATGCTGTTTATACATCTAAACATCAATTCTTAATAAATTTCATTAACTTGACCTGAAGATTGAGTCAGTTTCAGAAAGTGTTGATATGGATTCAGAAAACTGATCAGAAAGTCTGATCACACCATATGATTGTGTGAAATAAACAGTAAAATTGAGTGATAAATAAGACAGAATTAAATTCTGAACCCAGGGCTGTTAGATAACCATGCATGCAACAGATACTAAAATTACCATCGTTGCTATAGTGTAGCCTTGTATGTTTCCTTTTCCCTTGTTTATGGGAAGATCCATCCTTGGCCATTCGCACAAAATGTTAACCAGTTTCATGGACTGTTCAGTCTATAAACAAAAAATGTTAATTTTTCATGAACAATATAGACAAACCTTATTGTTATACTTTTATGTTAAGTCAAATTTGATTGGTTTAAAAACATTTGTTAAAAAGTACTGCTACCCTACCGCATGTGTAAACTATGCCCTCCACGTAACATTACATAGCAATGGTGACATTGCATGACAACGGGTAACAGTGCAAAATTGGGCAGAATGTATGCCCGTACGGTTTACTGTGGGTTCTTTTTTTTAAATGCTTTATTCTAAATAGATTTGGTATAACAAAGGAAAATATTTAAATTTTTTAAGGTTATCCCTTGAAAACCATTACTGCCTGGTGTCCATCATGATATCTTTAAACTATTTACATTATAAAAACTGGAGGCCCATGGACCACAACACTCACCTGAGTAACTTTGGCCCTGCTGTTCTTCACCAGACTTTCCCCAGTGTTATACCTATTGTGGCCACACCCTACCCCCAGGAGTATGATTTTAACAATTTGTAATCTTCACTACTCCAGGATGCTTCCACATAAATTTCAGCATATCTGGCCCAGTGGTTCTTGAAAAGGAGATCTCCAAGGATTTTTTCATATATATTTCAATGTAAAAATTTGATTCCTATTGTGGCCCAACTCTATCCCCGGGGATCATGATTTTAACAATTTAGAATCTACACTACTCCAGCATGATTCCACATGAGTTTAAGCTTTTCTGGCCCAGTGGTTCTTAAGAAGAAGATTTTTTTAATGACACCATCCTATTTTTGCCTTTTCTTGATTATCTCCCCTTGTAAGGGGGTTTGCCCCTTGTTTTACAATTTAATTTCCCCTTCACCAAAGGATGCTTTGTACCAACTTTGGTTAAAATTGGCCAAGTGGTTCTTGAGAAGAGGATGAAAATGTGAAAAATTAACAGACGGACAACGGGTGATCAGAAGAGCTCACTTGAGCTTTCAGCTCAGGTGAGCTAATAATACGTTTTTAGGGTAACATGTGAAATTGTTATCCCTTGAAAACAACTGATGACCTCAGCTTTGCATCAGTCAGCAATGGTTTTCACAGGATATCAATTTAATGTGTTACCCTAAAACATCATAACAATGTTTTATTTTTATAATGTAAATAGTTTTAAAATAGTATGATGGACACCAGAAGAATTTGTTTCATCAGAAATGCTCATAGGAATATTTAATGGGTCAGGTGACATGGAAAGTAACCAGAAAGACATTGGAATGCGTTTATATACTAAAGGTGTGAATTGCACTCTTGTGCAACCAGGCATTGCATTCTGATATCTGTTCTGAAGCTTTCTGTTTAGTGGAAAAAATTTGATGAATTAATGACTAGTACATTTAATAAGAATTTTCATTTGTATCATCTATATCGCTATGACCAAAATACAAGGGTTGTCCAGTAAAATTATAAAATGACTAGATGTAAAAAACAAAAACAAAAAAAAAAAAAAAAAAAAACAACAACAACAAAACAGCACTGCACTCTTAAATTTACACTACACTCATTAACACAATAATTTCCTAAACGTACATATACAGCTGTAGCAATTTTTATATAGATACATGTATATGTGTAAATATGGCATTATATGTCATATATATGGTATCACCTTACAGAACATGGATCATATCATCAAAATGTCTTAACAATCTCAAGTTTCATTAATTTTGATAATCTGCTAAAAAAATAAAAGTGGATCTGCTTGCATCGATACACTGGATTTTCATTCATTAGATATGCAAGGGATTAATCTCTCTTGAAGTTTTGCATTAGCCTGTTATCGAGGTACTTACAAAATTTAACTAAAGAAGCAGTCTGACAAACCGGCCGTTTTCTGATAGTATGTGTTGACAGCATCTTTCATTACTGCCTGAGTTACTACAACTGTTTACTTGTATATGTTTTGGTCTGTGACTATAAGTCCAAAGTTCTACTTAAAATGTTCATAGGCCATTTTTATATCAAAGATCAAATAATATTCTATTTTTTTCCCTCTGCTTATATTGTTAAAAGGTCTGAAGAAAACATTTTTGGCAGTTTTCTATTTGTCAGCTTTTGATGAAAAAAAAAATATTTGGATGAAAGATATTATAATGGGTAAACCTCATTTCCCTCCTAAAACACAGATTTGTTTATCAATTAAAAAAAAATTATCAAACCTAGCTCTACATAATCAAAGGGAATTGCTTTCTCTTATAACTGTGTATACTTACTGTAAGAACTGTAGAACTCTCTCCCAAACGCCTCACCTTTGAACAAGGCATATATCTAAAATAAAAGAAAAACATATTTACCTACAAAAATGAAATGACAAAATAAAACTGTATGTACACATGCTTCTAATAATTATCTAATAATAATAAGATTCTTAACCAGTTTCCTTTGATGATGAGGTGTGTTTTCTTTACTTGAAAGCTTTAAATTATATAAAAGTAAATTGTGTCTTGTATTCATTTAAAATATTAAACAGCAAAACGTACATCAACACAGAAACACTGAACATATTTACACATTACATTTATCGATACAATTTTTAGTGAGTCTATAATACAAATTAATACATACCAAATAGCTTGAAAACTTCACAGCATGACGAATCTTTATTCGAACAGGACAAGCTTTCTTCTTGCTGTTCTGCACCAATCTACGCTTTCGTCTATATGTGTGGTCAGACTACAAAAAAAAAGAGCTAAGCTGAGATAAAGGTGCAATGACTGGGTTATGTTGTTCAGTGACTGGGTTATGTTAAACAGTGACTGGATTATGATCCTCAGTGACTGGGTTATGTTCCTCAGTGACTGGCTTATGTTAAACAGTGACTGGGTTATGTTGTTCAGTGACTGGGTTATGTTAAACAATGAATGGGTTATGATCCTCAGTGACTGGGTTATGTTAAACAGTGACTGGCTTATGTTAAACAGTGACTGGGTTATGTTGTTCAGTGACTGGGTTATGTTGTTCAGTGACTGGGTTATGTTAAACAGTGACTGGGTTATGTTGTTTAGTGACTGGGTTTTGTTGTTTAATGACTGGGTTTTGTTGTTCATTGACTGTTATGTTGAACAGTGACTGGGTTATGTTGTTCGGTGACTTGGTTATGTTGTTCGGTGACTTTGTTATGTTTCTCTGTGACTGCGTTATGTTGTTCAGTGACATGGTTATGATATTCAGCGACTGGGTTATGTTGTTCAGTGTCTGGGTTATGTTGAACAGTGACTGGGTTATGTTGAACAGTGACTGGGTTATGTTGTATAGTGACTGGGTTATGTTCCTTAGTGACTTGGTTGTGATATACAGTGACTGGGTTATGTTATACAGTGACTGGGTTATGTTTTTCAGTTACTGGGTTATGTTGAACAGTGACTGGGTTATGTTATACAGTGACTGGGTTATGTTAAACAGTGACTGGGTTATGTTGTTCAGTGACTTGGTTATGATGAACAGTGACTTGGTTATGTTCCTCAGTGACTGGGTTATGTTGTTCGGTGACTTGGTTATGTTGTTCAGTGACTTAATTATGTTTCCCTGTGACTGGGTATGTTTCTCAGTGACATGGTTATGTTGGTCAGTGACTGTGTTATGTTGTTCAGTGACTGGGTTTTGTTGAACAGTGACTGGGTTATGTTGAACAGTGACTGGGGTATGTTAAACAGTGACTGGGTTATGTTGAACAGTGACTGGGTTATGTTGAACAGTGACTGGGTTATGTTCCTCAGTGACTGGGTTATGTTGAACAGTGACTGGGTTATGTTAAACAGTGACTGGGTTATGTTGAACAGTGACTGGGGTATGTTTCTCAGTGACATGGTTATGTTGTTCAGTGACTGGGTTATGTTGAACAGTGACTGGGTTTTGTTGAACAGTGACTGGGTTTTGTTGAACAGTGACTGGGTTTTGTTGAACAGTGACTGGGTTATGTTGAACAGTGACTGGGTTATGTTGAACAGTGACTGGGTTATGTTCCTCAGTGACTTGGTTATGTTGAACAGTGACTGGGCTATGTTAAACAGTGACTGGGTTATGTTGAACAGTGACTTGGGTATGTTGTTCATTGACTGGGTTATGTTGTTCAGTGACTGGGTTATGTTGAACAGTGACTGGGTTATGTTCCTCAGTGGCTGGGTTATGTTCCTCAGTGACTGGGTTATGTTGTTTAGTGACTGGCTTATGTTGAACAGTGACTGGGTTATGATCCTCAGTGACTGGGTTATGTTGTTCAGTGACTGGGTTATGTTGAACAGTGACTGGGTTATGTTGAACAGTGACTGGGGTATGTTGTTCATTGACTTGGTTATGTTGTTCAGTGACTGGGTTATGTTGAACAGTGACTGGGTTATGTTCCTCAGTGACTGGGTTATGTTCCTCAGTGACTGGGTTATGTTGTTTAGTGACTGGCTTATGTTGAACAGTGACTGGGTTATGATCCTCAGTGACTGGGTTATGTTGTTCAGTGACTGGGTTATGTTGAACAGTGACTGGGTTATGTTCCTCAGTGACTTGGTTATGTTGAACAGTGACTGGGCTATGTTAAACAGTGACTGGGTTATGTTGAACAGTGACTGGGGTATGTTGTTCATTGACTGGGTTATGTTGTTCAGTGACTGGGTTATGTTGAACAGTGACTGGGTTATGTTCCTCAGTGACTGGGTTATGTTCCTCAGTGACTGGGTTATGTTGTTTAGTGACTGGGTTATGTTGAACAGTGACTGGGTTATGATCCTCAGTGACTGGGTTATGTTGTTCAGTGACTGGGTTATGTTGAACAGTGACTGGGTTATGTTGTTGAGTGACTGGGTTATGTTGAACAGTGACTGGGTTATGTTAAACAGTTACTGGGTTATGTTAAACAGTGACTGGGTTATGTTGTTCCCCAGAGAATGGGTATACCGTAGCCCAACTGGTCTAGTTCTCATAAAATGTTATGTGAAACCCTAGACAGTTGGTTATCCTTCTCAGTCCTCATCTTTGCCTCATTATTAGTTTATTAGAAGTAGAATAAATAATGCATACTTACATCTTTTCTTGCTTTGCTTTGTTTCTTTTGGTTGTTTCGTTTGTCTCTGTCATATCCCTGGTGACATTCCAAGATTTTTTTGCCCATAATTATGAAAGGGGTAGCATCATATTCTATATGGGGTTCAGCATTTTTCTGTGTGTCCACAAATCTGATATGGGATTTATCAATCTCTCCTACATCTACAGTAATTGCAAAAGAATTTTCAGTGTAAATTGATATTAACAAATGTGAATCTGATAAGGGGGGGGGGTGTTACTTTGAACAAATACATAAAAAAGTTTCTAAGTTCAACTTCTCATGACAACTTTTCTGGAGAATAAGTTGAGAAGTTTTTAAAATGTTTACAACACCCAAAACACCAACAACACAGACAATGGACAAATTTCAATCACATAAGCTCAACTGAGCCTAGAATGGGGATGGTTACCTTCCTATTACTTGTTCTACCCGCGTGGTTTCGACATAAATCCATGTTCGACACAAGTGGTTTCGTTCTGAAGCAATTAATTAACACTTGCAACAGTTTCACATTTTGTTTTTGTCTACATAGGATTTTTTTTTATCGACAATGCATATTTTAATTATTAATTTAAAAGCTATTATGTTATCAATATACAGCTACCCATGTACTTACCTGTGAGCAGGTCAAAACCACTTGATAGGTCGTAACCATGCAGGTCAAACACGGAATCAAAATGTAACCACCCGACACCATGAGTCTATGGTTCAGGTGAGCTTAAAATGGTTACAATAATGAGAAGATTCAAGAAATTATTTTGCTAAAGTTGCATTTAAAAATAAAATATCGCAACAAGACCTTACCAACATCCTTTCCAAATTGTTTGGAACTTTTTAAACAACGGAACCTAGAGGAAGTTGCATAATCATACTCCTGTAACAACTTGTCCAATTTTGTGGAAGATGTCACATACCCAGATAGTGATGTTGATCTTACATCGAACAGATCTCTCCAAGTGTCACTATGGATAAGAAAAAATAACAATAATAAAAAAAACTGTTAACACTAGACTAAATTTGGCACCCTCTCTCTTTGAATCCGGTTATTATCAGTGATTATATCTTTACAAAACTTTATCCAGCTGTTGAGAATTTCTTGAATACCGCATATTCACTATATCATAATTATCTTCATACAACATTCCTACCTTGTTTCTTCATCCATTTCATACAGTTGCTGAGATGAAAGGATAACGGCATGCAATACCTCGAACTTTCCCTACTTGGATTTCCCGCCTCAATGTCACGAAAAATACAATCGGGTTCGGTGTTAAAGCAAATTTGTACATTTGAAAACCATACCGGAAATAATTTTCCCGGAATCCGTGACTGGGTTATGTTATAGACTCTACCACAGTTATTGGTAATCTGCCATCTTTTTTCTTTGACTTTCTCCTGTACCCTTCTAAAAGCTTTTTAACCATAAAATCCTTGGTTACATATGTGTAATCATTAAGCTTGAGATAAAATGCAATTCCTGATATGTAAGTTCTTGCTGTTGATTCCCCAATTCAATTTCAATTCAATTCAATTTATTGTCACATCGTATAAAACAACATAGAGAAAATAGAACAACGATATCATACAGAATACTTGATGCAGGAGTGTACAGTTTACATTAACCTGGAAGGGTAAATCTCTTATTAATTATATTGATGAATTTACAAAGATTATTGATGATGGATACCTTTTTACATGAAAATAAATTTGAAAACTTAAGAGCACTTTGTCGACTTATATATGTTGATGATAAAAACAATTTTCTACAATCATTAAAAGCAGGACATGACATAATATAATGGTCTCCAGTATCATAATTACATAAAGTACAAAATCTTTTATTTGAAGTTATATTGTTCCATCGGCCTGTCTCGGTTGGTAATTTATGATTACTAGTTCTAAATCTTGCTAATGTAGTTATAATATTCATTGACACATTCATGTTTAAATAGTTTCTAGTTGTAAAAGTACTATTAGTGAACAAATTATAAATTTTTCCTTTACCAGATGTATCACAATCTGAATTCCAGTTTTGTTTAAATATTTGTCTAAATATTTGGATATTTTACTTGAAAAAGACGTTAATGGTAATCTAACAACCAAGCTTTATGATAAACGTGATGACTTTAACTTTTCAATCGTCAACTTCCCTTACTTATGCAGCAATATACCTTCATCACCTGCATACGGGGTATATATCTCTCAGTTGATTCGATACGCAAGAGCATGCTCTACGTATGTACATTTTCTAAAACGAGGTAAATTATTGACAAATAAGTTGATGAAACAAGAATATCAGCTGTCTCGTCTAAAGTCATCATTTTGTAAGTTCTATGGTCGATACAATGACCTTGTCAGCAAATACAATTTATCATTGAGTCAAATGCTGACTGACGTTTTTCATACTAATTGTTAGGCCATTATTTACACACTGAATTGTCGACGGATTTTTCCGTTATTTCCCGATCATGACAAGGAGCACACGGCGGGTGTGACCGGTCGGCAGGGGATGTTCACTATTAAATGGCACCTGATCCCACCTCTGATGTTTGGAGGTCCGTGTTTGCTCTGCTCCTATTTTGTATTGTATAATGGACTTTTGAGCTTGAATACTGTTCGTTATCTCCATATATTTCATTGATCAATCAGCGTTTGCTTAATTACAATCAATAACCATTTTTCATTGTGAACATTCTGCATCATCCAGACGTAATTCAATCCACATTCTTGTAAAATACTTCGTATACATTCAATCCATTTAAAACTACAATTAACAGTGTTGTACATTGATGAGCTGTATAAAAAATTATATAAAATATGACACAATTTTGTCTCTTTACATTTTAACAGTTTTACCCAGAATTTTATCATTCTCATTTTAATATTTATACTCAATGGATATCTGCCAAGCTCACCATAAACCATATAATTTGGAGTAGATGTCTTAAGATGAAGTATAAGTTTACAAAATTTGAGTTGAAGTTTCTCAATAATGTTCACATTTTCAAATCTCCATATCTCACAACCATAAAGAAGGATAGGGATAACCATTTTATCAAACATATCAATTTGACAATCGATGAACAAATTTAATTCTCGTGATTTTTTAATTATGGCGTACATAACTCTGGTTGCTCTTTGTACAGTATATTTTCTCGTGCTATAAAAAGAACCCGTTCTTGAGAAAAACACTCCTCGATATTTAAATTCTTTTACAATTTCATCAACATTATTATTATAGGTAAATGCTACGTTGGATGATTGTCTGCCCTTACCAAAAATTATGATTTTTGTTTTATCAATATTTACGTGTAATTTCTATTTTTCACAATATTTTTGAAAACAATTGAGTTGATATTGAAGATCATCCTTCGTTTCAGACATCAATACATCAATTTCTTCAGACAGACTTTTCAATCCAATCATATTTCATTAAAAATTCTTCTAAATCATTAAGAAACAATGCAAAGAGAAGAGGAGACAAATTTTCTCCCTTTCGGACTCCATTTCGGCAGGAAAAATATCCAGAAAAATCATTATCATAAAATATTATAGATTCACAATCATTATACATATTAATAATAACTTGAAGACATTTCCCAGTAAGGTGATATTTAACAAGTTTTTTCCACAACCCTATTCGCCATACTTTATCAAATGCAGCCTTGAAATCAATAAAAGCACAATATAATTCCCCCAAACCCTTCACTGACATGTAGCCTATGAAATGAACAATTTGCTCTAGTGTAGGTGGCCAGATCTTTTCAAAGTTGAAATTCACTCGAAATTCATTAAAACAAGTCAACCCTTGTTTGTAAGTCTGTTGTGTATTTTGTGCTGTTGCAAGCTGCAGTAATTTGTTTACTTCTTCTCCGACATCAAAACAAGAAATTCCTCTGGTATACTCTCTACATACTTGTCTGCCCCTGGTGCTAGTTGTCTGAAGCGATGAAACTGTTTACGAGATAAAGAATCTGCTATATTATTTTGTTTTCCTATTATATGTTGAGCTTTAAACATGACATTGTACCCCAGAAGCAAAAAAGCCATTTTTCTTATCAGCATCATGACCCGTTCTGATTTTGAGGACTGTCTGTTGACAATCGTTACTAATGTACTGTTGTCTATATACATAATGATTTTTTTGTTTGCAAAACATCCCCCCCAGAAAAATGGCCAATAGTATCGGTACTAGTTCTAGATATGACATTTCTCTAAAAATTGAGCTGTCCCAATCATGGGGCCATGGCCAGTAAACCCAGTGACCTTGACAGTATGCCCCACAACCTAACTCAGGATTTCCAGAGCTGTCTGTGAACAGCTCAATATTATCACTGCTTAGCTACTCCCTTTCATGAATAAGTCGAACCCCATTAAAACTCTCTAAAAATACCAGCCACATCTGTACATCCTGTTTAAATTCTTGAGGTAATTTTATATGGTGACGGGGTTTTGTTATTCCACAGGTGGCTTCATAAAAACGCCATTAAATGCCCTCACATTTGGAAACCCTTTAATGAAAAAATTTAAGCTAGCAACTAGACTTTGTATTTCTTGAAGTTGGAGTGATTTTTTAATCAAAGTTGCTGTAAGTAAGGCTGTTAATATTTTGACTTTTTCCTCTGGTATTCTTACCACCATTTCCATTGTATCTATTTCTAATCCAAAGAAAATAATTTTTTTTTACAGGGGCCTACTGTTTTTTTCTTGTGCTATGGGAACTCCAATTCTTCACACAAATTTTAAACCCTTGCATCAAATGAGCACACTCCTCAGAACCCGAGGAGCCCAAAAAAGGAAATCGTCTAAATAATAAAAAACTGTATCGATTCCAACCCGTCTCTGCAATTCCCAGTGTGAAAATGTTGAAAACTTTTCAAACAGCTTACATGACATGGCACAACCCATTGGCCGACATTAATCAATGTAATAACTTCCTTCAAACCTAAAACCTAGCAAGTCAAAGTCTCCTGGATTTATTATCACTAATTTAAATGCTGATTTTATATCCATTTTTGCCAAGAAGGTACCTTTCCCTAAACAAGCAACTGCCTGCAACACCTGGTCCAATGAGGGGTATGCTACTGAGCATTCATAAGGATCTATAAAATGATTCACACTATTGTTTTCTGGATAGGAAAGATGTGTTATTAACCTCCAGCTTCCTTCTGATTTGGGAACTATACCTATTGGCGAGATTTTTAAATTAGATATTGGTTTGTTAAAAAAATGGACCTGCAATTCTACCTAATTTTACTTCACTATTTATTTTTTCTTTTGCCTTATCTGGAAATTGCAGAACTAATTTAAGATTTTTTGATTCGCCTCCTAATCTTGGACACTGATAACCAATTCTAAAACGAAACTGAAAACCTTCTAATAATTGATTAGCAACCCCCTTTTCTGGATAGCCTTTTAAAAGTGGTTTTAAATTTTGAACTTTGATTGGAGTATAGCCTAGCTTCCAGATGTTATTAGTTGCTTCCTCTATTCCATTTGTACTGGGATCCCCCTCTTCCCCCCATATTTTGATACTGTCCTCGTGTGCCTCTGTAGTTATTTTGGCTTCGAAATGCATGATCTTTAGAAGAATGATTTTGTTCTTTCTTTGAGCAAAATATTATTGGATGTGGGGCATTGCATTTGAGAGAAAAATGGACATAACTTCAAGATGCCTTGAAACAAGATCCTAGGTAATTGTATGTATAACATTTTCTAATATGACTCTGGTTTTGTGTCTCAGCAGTCATGAATTTAGAGCTAGGTGGTGTGATGTATAGTAACCATAACTCAGGGTCAACTACCCCCCAGGCCCCTGATGGATTTTTAGCAATTTTTAATCTGAATTGCTGATCATACTCCATAAACCCTAAACTTGGTGACCTTGCTGCTGCTAAGCGAACGTCTTTCATATATTTTAACAAGTCTAGAGTCTTGGTCGGATGGGCCTCTAAATATATGCTTGAATAAATGATGAACGCGTCCGTCCATTGCTGTATATTGTGGATTTTTTTTCATGTTTGTATCGCTTGTTTGAAGCTCGCCATTTACCATGACAATTGCTTGTTTTTGAATATCATTTACTAGCAGTTTTGCTAGGTCGACATATTGACCGTTAATGATTTTGTTTTTTACTTCTTGCGACACATTTAACCCCAACGGGTTTTCATAACTAACAATCATCTTCGGGACATCTGAATGTTCATTCAATATTCCAAGGGTTATTTCTGTACCTGCTTCTTTTACTTGTCCAGGATCATTTGCCGCCTCTGGATATTCCACCACTGGGCATGGGTCAGTTGGGGTCATGGTGCCCTCGCCTCCGTTGACATTGCTTTTCACAGGCTGGTCTTCCACCTTTTCTACGCTTCTTAACCTCATTTCCGCAATCCATTTAGATTTTTTTTATTTTCGGCATTATTTTGCTGATTTGCCACGCGATTCTTCTGGATTGAGGAAAAAATTTGTTTCTTCTGCTTTTCGTGGTTGATCGCTTTGTCGGATGAAGGGAAACGGAAGTACACTATTGGTGGACCCGATTTATACAGAATTTCTTGAATTAAGACAGAATAATGATTCATGCTAAAATAAACGGCTTTATTGTTAAATCAATAAATCTTATTAAGTTTTTTCGTCTTCAACGGAAGACCTTCTTATCATTCTGTTTTTTCTTTTCAACTTTCTAGATTATTATTCATACCAATTCTGTGCACGCAATTTCTCGTAAACGCTTCAATGGATTTTCATGAATCTTCTAGGAATGGTGGCAAATTATCTGAACTTAAGAATTTTTAAAAATTTGATGACATCACTTCCGGTCGCCAGTTATAGCCAATTTTTTTATACTGAAATTTTGTCCGTGCATATCCTTAGAAACGGTTATGAATAGAGTAATAAAACTTTCAGGGATGATAGATCTTGACTTGCAGATGTAAAAGCTGGGTTTCGTTTTCTCTGCCGTCATTTTAATTGTCAACCATAAGTAGCTTTTAAAAAAGATTTTTTTCTGTTTTCTCCCTTTTTTAAAAGAATGTTGGTGATCATGATAGAGAAAAAAAAAATTAAAGCCATACTACTTCCACCAGAAGTTAAGTTTATTCAAACCAGAAATAGTCATTAAAATAAAAAAAATTCTTACAAACTTTGAGGGATAATTCCTACACGTCCAAACAGGAATTTTCATTTGTTTGGAGCACTTCGGGTCATACCGGAAGTGAATTAAAAAAAGAACAGAAACGAATTTTAAAATTGATTAAGCTCTTATATGTTTCTGAATATATCTTGTTGGATTTAGGTGGAATTTCTATCATCCAAAGTCGTTCCTTCACCGATTGAACGATCCCAGTCAAAGTCATATTTTTTTCAGAAATTGGACAAATCTGCCTTCTAAACAGTTCATAATTGTATAATGTGTTATAGAGTATTTGTGAAAAAATAATCTGGAGACATCTTTAATGCAGAGAAGTTTAAACATAATTTCATTTACTTTTTTTCAAGAATTTTTTTTACTTATTGTGAATTAGTTGTATTTTACGGCGCCGCTGGAGGGCCAGATAAAGAAAATTATTTTATTTGTTCGGACGAATTAGATATTTGTTCGAACGAATTAGATATTTGTTCGAACGAATTAGATATTTGTTCGGACAAATAAGAAATTCGTTTGAACAAAAATAGAAATAAGTTCTGACAAATTAGTTATTTGTTCGGACACATTAGAAATTCGTTCGGACGAATAAATTTTTGTTCTGACAAATTATATGTACTATTTCGTTCGGTTTTGTTTGGACAAATAACTATTTCGTTCGGATAAATTAATTATTTGTTCGAACGAATGACAAATTAGATACCATTCGTTTAACCAAATATCTAATTCGTCCGAACAAATAAATATATGTTTTTTTTTTGGTTTTTTTTTTCAGCTGAACCTCCAGCGTCGCCGTAGTATTAGCTTTTAAACAAAGGTCTTCTTTCAATGATGGCAACATTTCATATTTCCCTTTAAATGTTTGCACATCGACTAAGAAAGCCTTTCGCTATTTTTCTAGTTATCTTCAGTGTATTTGGTCATACTTCAAGCTAATTATTCTATTCTCATCTTTATTACTGGCGTTTGTCAAAGCAAAAAATAAATAAATAAATAAATAAATAATAATATAAAATAAAATCGTGAACATGTGAAAATATCTTTCAAAGATTCAACTAATAATGCATTATTCAAAATACAGTCTTGCTTTCACTTAAGCAGTCACTTTGAAACAATAGAATGCATAAATAGAACCCGGAATTATCAATTTAAAGTGAATAAAAAATTCATTTGATTTTTCACAATGTGTGAAAAGTGAAAGTAAGAAAGATAAAGAAATGAATCTAAAAGTATTTAATTACCGTTACAGGACAATATATCAGTTAAGTTGGGGGTAAAAGGTTAAAAGAAACGAATAAAAAAATTTACCATTTGTCAAGTAAAACTTTAAAAAAAAACCCAAGAATTGTCGTCCTTTTGGTGTATATATCACTAAGTGTTTAGCCGTACAAAAATTATGTTCTTTAAAAGAAAAAAAAACTTTTTTACTAAATATCATTTCATGTGCAATTAATGCTAAAAAACGATCTCTTGTAGTGTGTCTATAGTAATTTGAAGGAAAAATGTTGATGGGCATTCGACAATAATAGTTATCAAAGAAAATAAATTCAGTAAAATTCACTGATTTCATCATCTTTTCTTGCATGAAAAGCAACACACATTGAGTGATTAAGAATTAAAATCTTCTTCTAGTACTTCCATGGTTTAATAAAATATTGCACTTTACCAGTTTTGAGCGCAGAAAATACTATAGTAGAATTGAGATGTCTAGCAAAAAAAGAAAATATAAATGACATCAATTGACTTAGATAAGGAATGCATTATAGGATTTATTTACTGTACACGTCTTTAATTCCACGTGTTTCACGAATTTCTATGTTGGTTAATTTCACGATGGGTTAAATTTCGTGGTCACTGAGATTCTCATTGTTAAGTAAAAATCATTCAAAATCTCTCTCTCTCTATATATATATATATTTGTGTATTTTATTTAACAGAATATAAATACCTCATATATATATGACACTACATATGTTATATAGCATGACAAAGATGTCAATACAATATTTTATTGACAATGACAAATATAACAATGTACATAGAGAAAAGATATGTAAGAAATTACAGAAAAAATTCCACTCTCCATAATCTGAGGATATATCTTATATAATTAATGATACATACAAAAATCAACACTGTCTTAGAAAAACTTGAACCCACACTTTGACTCATGGTTTTCAAAAGCATAGGCGGATAATAAGTTTGAAATTCTAAAGATAGAGACCCTCACTGAAAAAAAAAATCCCATATATACAAAGTAAATGCTAGTATTCAATTGAAAAAGGTGACGGTAACGAGCAATTATCGATCTAAGAAGAAATCTACAAACAATACAAATCTGTGAGAAGGGCATAAGACACAGACACCCGGAAATATCAGAGGTGGGATCAGCTGCCTAGGTCTGCATAAGACCCGTCATTACTTGGCACTCAGGTACTAAAAATCAAACTTTTTTGAAGAAAGCGTTATATGATAACTTTCCTGTACAATATAGGTTACATTTACCATCTAATGCATGAGCGATGATGTGCATATAAAGAATCTGTGACTCGCCTTTGGTACAGACACTTGTGATAAACTTGCTGAAAACGATTGAACTTAATTCAAATCAATTACATTTATATTTTTGCAAAAATCTACAAAAGGCATGTCTTATGATACTTGCAGATTTAATAATATTTATATTTAGTAAATGGCAATATAATTTTTACTTTTCTCCAAATTCATTTCATTCTTTGCATTCTAGTTTCCAAATATGATCAACCTTTGAGGTAAAAGGGATACTCTTACCACTGTTTACTGTATGGACTCGAAGACTTTTTAATCACGATCCGCAAAAAAGACATACAAATAAAAAAAAAGAAAAAAAGGAAATGAATAAAACTAAACCTCAAATTTAACTGTGGTCAAGAATCAAGAAATGCTTTACATTCTCGATTTAAATTAAAATTCTATGATCAAAACGATTTTCCACACAAAATCAAGTTTAAAGAAATATTATATAATGTACTTATGGAAAGTTTAAGACATTGTCACAGAACCATCAACATAAAACAATATATAAATCAACACGTTAAAGGTTTCATACACAGAAAGTGTGCTCTATTCACAGATATGCTTCAAACAGTGAGTTAATTTTTGTCAATACGAAAATGTTCTAATAAATCACTGATATATGTACGCTGTAAAAAAAAAACAAAAACAAATTTACATACCTTTAATTATTACCAAGAGCATCTGTATAATCAATAAAGATTTATACTTTTTGCAAAACTGTTTTAAAGCAACAAGTACATTTTTATATAGAAATATGACATTTTCCAAAATCTTTCAATCTGAGTTCAATACGAGGGTTATCCCAAAAAGTCTTAGACATGTTAAAAAAGTTAGTTTCTCTTTGCCAACATGTCTTTCTTTTCTTGTCATAGTAAAAAGCAACATTTAATGGTCATGAATTTCAAGTTTCATAAAAAAAGGATAAGAAAATAATATGAAAATAAAAAACGTATATGTCTACTCCAGCGCACGAAAGTAAACGTAATTTACCTCTCAAAACGTCATAATCATTCTTTTTAAAAATAATGGCCCCTGTGCGCAACACGTCTATTTGGGATTTCTTTGATTTTTCAAATACACTGGTAAACCATTTTTGATTCAGGTTTACTGGCACCTAAAAATCTACTTCACCCGTTACAAGCATATCTTTTGAGATGGTATGAGTATTGTTCAACATTATTCAAGAAAATCAATAGATGCATATTTACATACTTTTTTAGGTGGGAGGCAAATAATAAGAATTCTACCACAGTTATTGAAGAGATCAAAGAAATGCCGCGGACATTATTCTCCAATAAATCACGAACGTCATCAAAAAATTATCAGATCAGAAACACATGTCAAACCTGTACAGTTGAAATAAATATTTCACTGTAGAATCTAATACGTATTTAGACCATACGATGTGTCGTCTTAAGCAGTCTAAACAGTGTGTATTGCCTGAAACAGCTGATAAATATCCGTTTTTGTAGCCAAGTGGGGCTGATCCACGGACCTCCCCATAACATTTACACTCCGTGATTTTACTAATATAGCAGTGAAATAGACAACTGATTTTGTTATTTTACATTCGTAAAAATTAATCAATACATGTTACAAACAACTTTATAAATAATTAAAGGATATTTTTAATCCAACGAAAGCTGAAATCGTCTGCATTTTATGCAATTGATACAAGTAAACAAAAAAATTGACCCTTTGGTGTTAAATGGAATAGCGAAATCGCGACATGGTGACCTAATTCGTTTCTCTATAGAGGAAACGATCAGCCGTATTTTAGAGCTGTTGGTAGAATAGAAATAAAGTCCTTGTTGTCGTGAATGATGCAGGATAACCTCCTCGGTCTCGAAATGTTGTCTGAAATATAAAAGCCTCGGCTATCGCCTCGGCTTTTATATTTTAGACAACATTTCTCGACCTCGGAGGTTATCCTGCAACATTCACGATAACGCGGACTTTATTTCTTAAACATTCAATATATATATATATATATATATATATATATATATATATATATATATATATATATATATATATATATATATATATATATATATATATATATATATATATATATATATTCCATAATTATTGAGCAATTTGCTACATTTCAACTTGTTCTATATGTAAAATTATCAGACTGTTTGAGGCCCGTTAGGGCCGAAAACAGTCTGATAATTTTACATATAGAATTGTATGAGGCATATATCTTACTTAAAACATTGCTATTTAAATGTCCAAAAGTTACCTGGAGGAGTCCGATAATTACACAATAGGAGTTCAGGCATCAATAGTTTTCTACTTGAAACCATCTAATAAGTGGACAAAAGAAAAGGGAAAGTTTGTTTTTCTTTAGACAGTAAAATCAGTGAGTGAACTCTTTTGTTTCATTCATTCATTCATTCAATGGCAGTCGTTTGGCTTAGCAGGAACTATGGACAGAAGGATTTTTTTATGATTCGGAATATTTTTTTTTATTAAGTGCGTTTGACATTGATACAGATACAGTGTTGGATGATATCTTCAAAATGCATTTAAAGTAAAAATGCGGATTTTTATCCAAAATTTTGATGGGATGATATAATGAAAATGTTGGGTTTTAAAAGTGCGGTCATTGGCGAACAAACCTCGTTAAATGAAGAGATTCGCAGACTGGTCCTTGATCAGAAATGGATTTAAATTGGCTTATTCACAGTGCTGTATCGAAAACGCTTTGCAAAAAACCGAATGGAAAGTTACTTTTGAGGAGGGTTAAAACTCCAGTTTCTTCTTGGAATTGCTATTTTTAACAACTTAATTTCCTCGCGTTCGCTTTCCCTGGATTTTTTCTCCCTAACTTTGTTTTGGTTTCTGGACAAATTAAACCTTGATTTCACTCTAGTTGTTGTTTTTTAACTACTGTCCGATTTTGTTATCACTGCCGTCCGATAATATATTATTGAACTGTTAATTATTATTATCGGATGGCTACAGGTAAATTTTTAGACTGCAAGAACAAAGGCATGACGTCACAGCAATGTTTTAAGCACATATATATTATTTAGTTATTTGTTGTCAGGCAATGATGTGTTTTTGATCTATACCAATTTGGTGTCAATGCACAAATGGCATTTCCATTGTAAAATTATTTTGTAATTAAAATTCAGTAAAATTACATCAATTTTACTCATTGTCTAAAAAAGCCAAGACCAAGAATTGCCACTTTGGGGGTGGAATAAAAAGAAATTTGTTCAAAAAATGTTTAATAATAAACTTGAATTTTTTGTTATTTGGTGTTTTATCTTAGGAGGGCATGTTGGAAAAAGCTGGATTGGATTCATGGAGCTGACAATGGTCAGCTCCAATAATGGTGTATGATTAACTCTACAAATAAAAAACAAAAGAGGGGGAGATATACCAAAGAGGACAGAGAACATAATAGTTTTTGGGATAAACATAAATAGTTTTTTTCGGGATTTTTTTTTTCTTGGTTAACATTAGTTCCATTAACTTCATAACATTTGGTCTGAGAGAATAATAATTGCCCAGACAACTTTTTTCTCTTACATTAACTAGAGAAGCTGGCTATACGCAAATATGCAAGTGCATACACATCATTTTGGCCCCCACCAGAGTTTTACCCTGGACCCACTGGGGACCTCACGGCTGCCCCCAAGACCCCAAGTCATTTTTGGCTATGCGCCTGGCTGAATAAAGCTTTGCATTCTAGGTTACATGTAAAATGAATTTCATCAGCATTTTGAGCATTATTACGTGTACAGAATGTACAAATTCTCTCGCAAAGTGGTATACCATACCATCTTCCAGTTTCTACTGGTAGATGATTATTTGCAGTGCGACATTTTAAAAATGTATTTTTCTAAAATTAGAAAACTTATAAATATAATTTTCGAATGCAATGTTTTGTGTAATATTCTGTAAATTTGCCCTTTTGAGGAATCATTTACGTCACTGGACCACTTGAGACTAAATTTATCTTGGAATATTTGTTTTACAGTAGTGGTTATCCATTTATAATTTATATTGACGCCCTGTTCGTACAATACATTTGATAAACCACATATATTAAAGATTATTTTCTGTATGCAGTCTAACCAATGGATTGTTAAATTTCCTCACAATAGTGTTTAAACATATATTTGTATAATATATTTACAAAATTATTTTGCAAGCCTGATAAAAAGCTTTACCCAGTATCATTCAACAATACCGAGATATATAGAGGGAAACGACCTAATTCACAATGAACCATGTACCCTGGCATGGAACTTTTTAAATTAAATATATTTTTTTAAAAATCAGACGTAACCGTTCAATAACATCAAGTTTTTATAGGTCTATACTTCTTTCACAGAACTACGCTTGTCCTACTCAAAGTGGGAACAGTTACAGTTGTGTACTGGTAACGGGAATCGTTTGCATGATTTTGATGAGCAGCTAACGTGCTATACCAAAATGTAAAATTTATGTTCCGAGGATCCAGGATTCGGGTTGATTAGCTAAGATAATCATATATTAAAACTACTAATATCTTTAACCCATGGATTTCTAGCAGGAATGACGTTTCCATGATGATACTAATGGGCAGTTAGCCCTCTCCCAAGCATATGAAATTGATGTCCATTATAGTGTTCAAACACTAGGGTGGGGCTAAGTTGGTCATATATTTAAAATACATTTTTGAACTTTTTCACTTACCGACATCTAGCAGGCAAAAGGTTTGCACGCTTCTAATAAGCAGTAAGCCCTCTAATAAGATTTTGAAATTCATGCCTCCTTGGTCCAGAATTTAGGATCTGGTGAAGTTGGTCTTTAAATGTGAAGGTAACGAACAGTAATCATGCTCAAAAATCCAATGACACAATACAAATTGTGAGCAAACATGGACCTCTGAAAACATCAGAGGTGGGATCAGGTGCCATCAAAGATCAGGCATACCTTGTCAACCGGTAACACTCGCCGTATGTCCTTTGACATGATCGGGTAAATGGAGAAATCCGTAGTCAATTCATTATGAAAATAATGGTCTAACAATTTGTATGAAAGATCCGTAATATTTGACCTAACGACAGATTGAATTTGCAATCAAGGTTATTGTATCGGCATAGCATATTTGAAATGTTGACTTAATCGAGATTGTTGATACCCTACTCCATATGCAGGTTATAATGGTTTAATAAGAGAATTTTACAATGGAAGAATAGAAGTCATCACGTTTATCATGAAGTTTTTAGTTTTAGTTGTTTATTTACCATTATCTTCTACAGTCAGTAAAATATCTTAAGTTAGTTTGCCATCGTCGTTTATAGTCAATAAAATATCAAACGTCATCGATATATCTAAACGCCGATTTGCAGGCCACAACAAGAAACTCTTTTTTTCCTGTAGAATTTTTTCAATAAAATCTGTTTCATAAGAATAAAAAACGGGTCATCAATTGACACCCATGGGAATTCCAACAAATTGTTGGAAAACCCGGTTTTCAAAGACTACTTATTGTCAATGAAGAAATAAAGCATCTTTTTAATATCAACTTCGGAGTACGTGTGTGTAGTCAGGATGGTTTTTAACAATGAAAAGATTAAAGAAAAATTTGCTTGTTTCATTATTTTTTATTGATTGATTTCTTTTATTTTGTTTTACGTCCCGTAATTTTTCACTGATGGAGACGGTGATTTCCAGTTTTTCACATCTGAAATTAAGGTATGGAAAGGGAGTACACGAAGAAGAAGAGGATGGGGAATCAGACTAGGGAATGAGAAAGAAATGTGATATCTCTAATTTATTAATCAAATGAGAAAAGACGGAGTTGAGATATCAATAGTTACTTACCTTGTTTATTTCTCCATTAGTTTAATTTAGGACTGTATCAATATATCGATAGTATTGATATTCAAGAATGTATCGCATTGAAAAAATAACTTCCAATACGTATCGGGTAGTCAGTTTTTCATATAATTTTGTAGAAAGAAAACAATCACCAAAGATTATATTTAAATGTTTTGAATGAAAATTGATCAATAATAATAGAATCATTATGAAGGTAGCACATCTTAGATAATTATTACAAAATACATAGACAACCATGTTTAACATGTTGATTTTACAGTCGTTTAAAGTTTGGCCTTCAAATTTAGACTTTTATTCGGCACAAAGGTCCATTGTACAGGGAGGGATCTTTATCGTGCCAACGCCTTCCGTGACACATGGCCTCGGTTTTTAAGGTCTCATTTGAAAGACCTGCAACTTTCACTTCAAATTGCCGAGCGCTTGGCAAAGGAACAGTTGCTACCTCTTTTATCGACTTAGGTTAGTCACTGCCGGGGTTAGAACCCACGACCTTCCGATCATGGAGCGAGCGCTCTACTCTGAGAATTGTAATTGAAGCAGCAGTTGTCAATGATGTAAAAAAGACTGGTCTTTGAATAACTAGAAAAGGTGGTATGAAGAAGAGTTTGATAAAGAATATAGTCTTCAATTTGTTAAATTTATGTCAAATATTAGGCTGAGCTGGTCATATCAGGAGAATTGAAATTTGAAGATAACGAACAGAAATCAAGCTCAAAAGTCCATTGAAACAATACATATTTGGAGCAGAGCAAACATGAACCTCTAAAAACATCAGAGGTGGGATCAGGTGCCAAGGAGACGTAAACATCCCCTGTCGATCCGACGTATGCTACTTGCCATGATCGGGCAAACGGAAAAATACATAGACAATACTGTGTGAAAATAATGACCTAATAATTTTTATGAAAAAAGTCAGTCAACATTCGACTTTGTGATAGATTGCATATGCTGATAAGGTTATTGTATCACCCCCCCACCCCCCCCCCACCCCACCCCCGGATTCATTATTGGTCAAATATAAACAGCTCCCCCATCATCCACTGCTAGGCAAATTCAATCCAAACGCAGTGAAATCAGCCTTTCCAAATCAATTTTGATTCTATCGAATAGACCAAAGCAATTACCCCAAATACCAAGATACATGGGCTCTATGTTCAACACCAATTAAACCCATATTCTTGAGGCATACCTTCTCCGGTATTCGGAATAACAAACAGCTCAATAAGTCATCTCGGTATTAATCAATGGTTTTCATTTAAATTATTCCGGCCTAAGGACTCCCCTGAAAAAGATTGATTGATTGATTGTATGTTGTTTTACGTTCCGTTCGAGAATTTTTCACTCATATAGAGACGTCACCATCTGCCGGTGAAGGGCTTCAAATTTAGACATTTACTCAGCACTCAGGGCTATTGAGCACGCCTACCGTGACACGGGGCCTCGGTTGTTAAGGTCTCATCCGAAGAACCCGCAACTTTCACTTTAAAGTGCCGAGCCCTTGGCGAAGGAACAGTTTCTACCTATTTTTTATCGACTTAGGTCAGTCGCGGCCGTGATTCGAACACACGACCTTCCTATCACGGAGCGAGCGCTCCCTGAAAAAGAAAAAATACTAATACAGAGATAGATGAGCTTTTGGTTCATATCAGATTTTATTTTTCCGAACATCCAGTTTTCCTAGCAAAGATTTGCATGATAACATAAATCCATGATTTATTTCCTTATTTTGACAGCTGGTTTTTGAGGTAAAAAGGTCAGTCATATTTTGAAATCAAACTTATTGCAAGTAAACTTATTACTTTTTTATTTATTTATTTGTTTTTATTATTATCATTATTATTTTTTTTTTATTTATTCATTTTTTGCAGATTTTAATTTCTTTTTAAAAGGAATTTACATATTTACATGTAATATTTACATACTATCCTGCTATGTTCATGTGTGCAGACATATTTTTTTAAATATCAATTTGAAGAAAATAAAGTCTATATGAATGAACAAAAATTTGATTAATTTTCTATTGTTTGGTCATTTGAAAAGCCCATTGTCCCCAAAACTCTTATAAAAAAGAAAGAAATCAACATTTATGCCAAAAATAATTTGATAAAATTCATTTAACGTATTTTTGCTGATACACGAACGCAATTTTTCAATTTTCTGCCAGTGCCTTACAGTACCAATACGACGTAATTTATCACATTTTGCCATACTTTTATCTTTTCGATATTGTACTGGTATGTGCTGGTCACAGAAACAGAATACGTCAGATTTATCTTTAGCTAACTGTGAACATGATGATTATATCTTTACTTAAGCAATGATTCATTGATTCATTATATGATATGAGAAAAGAAGCAGCCTGATCCGAAAAGAAAGTTTTGAGGAGATGATCAGAATTTTGTTTTACAAAATTTCAATTTGCCATTAATGATGACCATGGGTCATTTTTCGATATTGAAGATTGGGTTGAAATGGTCAAATTTGGCACCATTGTCAGTCTCTTAAAGGATTGTCATAGAAAAACACTTCGACCTTTCTGAAAAGATATAATTGACCCTGATGAACCTAACCAAAAGTTGTTGATATGGGTCACACCATAAAGGACGTTAAAAATATCCGTTTTCTTGAAGTTTTTACTCTGGAAAATAAATATAAATGTGCCAACACATATAGAGATACAAACGCTAGACATACTTGTAAGAGTTATTTCCTTGATTGATCACAAAAACCAACAAAAAAAAACAAAGTGTTTCCGTTGAACAAGATATATCTAAAGAGTTTCCAATCACTTCGAAAAATATGTCAAGGAGAAGCCGAAGGTCATGTAAAACATTTTGATGTAATGCTGTAGAGTTTTTGTAGAGTAAAATACTTTTTTCAGATATCGCAACTTTTAGCGAATTTAATTTTTGAACTCTTTCCTCTTTTGAAAAAACACTGGTGCCATATTCTGATGTATATTTTCCTGCTGAGTGGCCACGACGTTTTTTTGGAGCAGATCCATTTAATTCTGGCAAACTTAAAAATCAGGCCAGATTTAAAAAAAAAAAAGATATCAATTTCCAATTTATTGTAACTCTTAAATGGACCAAACCTTTAGAAATGATTTTGCTACGAATGTTTACTATACCGAATATGCTTCAGATGCTTCAGATTCTGTATTTTATCTATGAATGGTCAATTTAGAGATTTTGGAGCAGATTTATTCCTGAGTAATTGCAAATTCTACACTGGACCAAGCTTGCAGGAATGATGTACCGTGAGATTGACAGTATACATTTTGCTTTTGGGTGGAGACAATGACCTAATCGGGTGAAGGGTGAAAAATATGTAACATTTACTTTCAAATTCAGTACCTATGGATAATGACCATGATATAGATGTGTCGAGTTTTTAT
Organism: Saccostrea echinata; assembly: GCF_033153115.1. NCBI lineage: Eukaryota > Metazoa > Mollusca > Bivalvia > Ostreida > Ostreidae > Saccostrea > Saccostrea echinata. Next base: position 6,942,087 of record NW_026889769.1, read on the forward strand.
TACTTTTGAAGAATCTCACTATGATTGAATACATTTGAAACCTTTCAAAATTTTATTTCACCTTCCATGTTCATTGAAGCCGGATAGTCTAGATATTAAACAAAAGGAACTGAGACCAAATTTAGCCATTCTTTTTTTCAAAAGAGCTATTCTGCTTCCTTCCTGCAATAAAAGTATGAATGGCAAAAATCTGTTCCAAAGAGAGGTAAGGCTTCTCTATGTGAGATTTAAGGTAAAGATATGTATACGCATCATCTTATCCGGGGGATAACTCTTTGACATTTAAATCAATTAAATTTGGCCAATTTTTAATGTTAAAAATTTAAAATAAACTGGTTCTTTGAGACACCTTGTTCCTATTGCTCTCATTAGATAATTTTAACAGAGTTTCTCTCTTTAATCCCAGGATAAATTTTAACCCTATACTGTAGCCTCATGCTACCCCCTCTCTCTCACAACATAGGGATGCCTCAATTTCAAATATGATTAACATGGTTTTGCAGTTCTGGGGATTTTTCGAGCCATGTCCTAAATTCTATTTTGTTCGTCAGAGGGAAGTAGTGAGACATCCTTTTTTTGTTTTTGTTTTTGTTTTTTTTTTTTTGTTTTTTTGTTTTTTTCCAAAAAAAAAAAATTAAGCTAGTTAGAGCTAGTTATCCTTAGACATGATATCTTATTATCACATAGAAATTATATACTAACAGATGATCATTCTAAATAAATCATTAATTTTACTAGAAAACACATGCGTTCCTTGAAATACTCAATAATCCTAGCACAAGTGAAATAGATATGTTTCGTGGGATACTCTATAAAAATAATGAAATTTTATTATATTATATTGTATTATATTATATTATATATTATATTATATTATATTATATTATATTATATTATATTATATTATATTATATATATATATATATATATATATATATATATATATATATATATATATTGATTAGCTACAGAAAGGTGTTGATTGAGCGATCTGGATACAACAAAAAAGATGACAATACTTATTATTCTCATCCTTCTTCTGGCAAATGGTAGGGTTTTATTTTATTTTAATCCTTTCTCGTATTTCATTTATGCATGGGATGTCAAAATATCCAGTACACTTTTATTCAACGATCCATGATTTCACCTCCCTTACTCAAATCGTGTTACTGATTTTCAAAACAATATTTCCTAAGTGTTTGTCAAATAACAGAATTTTTTAATATACACTTTTCTCACAATTTCCTTCCTAAAACAAATATTTAAGTGTATAATTGATCAATATACAGACTTAAATGAATTTATCTTAGTAGAATTATATATTCAGTAACATAATTATTTCTTTGATATTAATTGGCTTACTTTTGTAAAATAAATCTTAATCGATCTTGTGATTCAAAAAAAAAAAAAAAAAAATCCACGTCCACAATTCATAAATTGAGTATGCATATTGTATTATTTAAGGAAGCTCTATCTTTCCATTTGCATATTAAAATGAATTTTTCGATAGATTCACATTATGGATCTTTGGAGTGATTGACTGCAGGATAAATTTAATTTTGTATTAGGTGCTTGCTTGCTCAAAATATCGACACCACTGGAAGTTAGAGTAAAGTTACAAAGGAACACAAACATAACACTTCCTTGTAGATACTCTAGAGAGGACAATGAGGAAATTTCAGATAGAAAAATCAAATGGCAAAAACAAAGTTCTAATGGTTATGTGGATGTTGCTTATTTTTCGATTCCTGGCGGACCAGACCCAAGTATTCACCGTGACTTCAAGGAATCGCTAGGAAACAGAACACACCTTATAGCACCACATGAAAACCTCACAAGAGCTACATTGGTTCTAAATAATGCTGTCTGTAGCGATGAAGGATTGTACCAATGTTGGATAGAGTATTATGTAAATGATGCTATCGAACATGAACAAAACCAAACATCGGTCATATTCCAAGGTAATTTTAAGAACAATGTGTCATGTCATGTGTTAAATTTTGAATTTACTTATTTACTGGATGAAAGGGATACAAAATAAAGAATATGACAAATGTAAAGGTCCCGTGTCAAGTAAGCGTTGGCACGGCAAAGCTTCACTGCTGTTGACGTAGGCACCAAGCATACCCTAACAAAAAATACTATAGTGAACTATAGTTTACTATAGTTAACTATAGTAAATCAAAGTGTCAAATGTATCACCATAGTGAATCAAAGTGATCACGATAATGTCATAGTGATCACTATAGTAAATCAAAGTTTTCAAAGTGATCACTATTATAGTAAATCAAAATTTTCACCATGGTAAATCAAAATTTTCATAGTGATCACTATAGTAAATCAAAGTTTTAATAGTTATCACTATAGTGTCATAATGATCACTATAGTAAATCAAAGTGTCAAAGTTATCAATATAGTTAACTATAGTTTTCATAGTGTCAAAGTTATCACTATAGTTAACTATAGTTAACTACATGTATAGTATTTTTTGTTAGGGTAGGTCAAGATTTGTGGACCTTCATATTTAACTTGTGGTGCCTCTATGTGAGTGAAAAATTCTCAAATTGGATGTAAGAAACAAACAATTAATCAATTGATTATTAATGAAATTAGGATACATAGATCTCAGGTAGAATTATCTTTTCACAGAAGTAATTTCAAAGGGTATTATTAAAAGTAGTTTTTCCCACAGTACCAACGCCATCAGTTTTTGTATTTTATTTCAAAATACATAGTTACATATATCATAGTTTTCAATCTAGGTAAGATATCAATTGATCACTTTTGTTCAGAGTTGAAAGAATTCTCTAGTTCAGCTAGGCAATTTAAAGTCTACAGATATTTTTTTTTTATTAAGTACATGTAAATGTCTGCCACTTCAAATATAGATCAATCATTATTCTTTCCGTTGCTTACCGTTAAGAACGTAATAGTGTAGTGCACGTTCCGAATCAGCTTATACATGTGGGGTTCAACTGAGTAATCTTTGGATTAGCGACAACCCCCTTGCGCGCTTACAGCAATGACTAAAATTTACATTATAAATTCCCGTAATTTACATTGTAAATTTCCGTAGACTCTGAAAAATATATCAAATCAGACAAAATACGGTTTGGAAATGAAAAAAAACTTAAATGTTGATTGATATTTTCTATGGGAAAAAAAGTCAAACATGTTTTGTACTAAGGCGTGATCAGTTGTTATTGTTTATATCCAAAAATTTTGCTGTGTACAACTCATATAAAAAAAAAACTGGCAATTCGCAGCTCGTTTTTTGCTTAATCGAATATATATATTATAGAAACAACGTTATATGTGTGAAAATATCATTTAATCAAATAAATGACGAAAACAGACAAAATATAAAACTCATATAAATATTTAATTGGCTGGGATATAAAGTCAAGTAAACAATGTTTAAATCTGACGAGATTCAATTAGAGAACATGACTAATGTTTCCCAGATTTATGTTCACAGTCTTTCGGAATCGGGAAGGTTCTTTCGTTTAGAGAGATTACACTAAAATTCATAGACTTTGGACTTGTCTTGAGTTTTTCTGTTAATTCCATTTGATTTCTCTTTTATCTTTTGTTAGATACTGGTTAATTTCTTTTTTAAAGTCCATTTTAGTTACCAGTGTGTGGATCGCCATTCAAAATCCTTTTAATAGCAGTATACAAACGTACTATCTTAATTATCTTTTTTTCTTATTTTGTTAATTAAACAGCTGAAGCAACTGTACCAGACGAATTTGTCGTAGAACACTCCAATGAACTTGAGGAAAATCAATCCATACGCTTCATATGCAGCGCTGATGTCGGAAATCCACCTGGGAATATGAAAATTTGGAAAGTTCCAAGGAATTCAACTGAAAAAGAATTAATATACTCTTCAAATTTTAAAAACAATATTGTTATTAAGACAGAGAATTGTACTAATTTTCTTAACGTAAGCTTAACGTACAGTGTTTCCAGAGATGACAATGGCGCTGTTTTCAAATGCTCATCACAGAATAGCCTTACTCCGCAACCAGCACCAAACAAAGACTCAAAGACAATCTCAGTTTTGTGTAAGTAACATAGAATTGATTAGTCGACTAAATGCATTGTAAAGTTGGAGAAGTCGGAAAGTAGCATCTTCATCCTTTAAATTATACTGCAAACTGCAACATACTTTCTTTTAATTGCGGGTATAAAACAGTTTTTTTTCGTATCCCAGCATTATGTACATTTGTCGTTTAATTTTCGAAATTATTGAAATTTGGACAATATTGAAGAACTGTTAAGAAACGGAGGCTTTATTTACGTTCCATTTTTTTTTTTAAATTCTTTAGAGAGAGAGCGAGAGAAGTATTTTCCTGTAGTGACTGTGTCTTGTCATGTTTAATCGTGTCGTGTAAAATCTCTTCCATATTGGTCGATGATTTTACCTTATACTTGTATTAATTCCAATAATTCCTACAGAGAAAAACAGCGTTCCTTAGTTTACAGGGTACATATATATTGGTAGAACTGTTATGTTTTTTTTTTGCCAAGACTATACCCCCTGCTTAAATTATCGATTTTGTCTGATGGTGTTGTACGTCCCATTCAAGAATTTTCACTCGTGTAGAGACGTCACTATACATTATTTCTTAATAGCCTTCCTCGGTTAAAAAAAAAAAATAATTCTGAGATTATTATATCTGAATTTATGCTACTATTAATTCTCTCTCTCTGTGGGTGTGTGTGTGGGGGGGGGGGGGGTGAGTGGGTGGGAGGGTGTGGGTGTGTAGGTGTGTGTTTTAGTTTTAATTAGAAATAGAGAAATAAGATACGAATTTATCATGTTCAAGAATGAAGAATGCTAAAAAAGTCAAATAATTTATTTTAAACAGTTTATACAGGCTTTATTATTGCTAACAGACAAAATCATATTAAAATTTACCTATCAAAATCAACCCCATTTTTTCATTCACTACAAATCTACATTTTGGTGTCTATATGGAAATTCAATGCAGAAAAATGAAATCCGCCAAAATAGATAAAATTTAGTCAGTAACGAATAAATTTAAATCCAAACTCGAGGAAGTTTTTCCGAATTTGGGGTATGTTATGACCTTAAATTTTACAAATAATGTGTAAAGAGTAAAAAAAAATCTAAAAAAAAAATCGTAGCAGAATGATTACATAAACTACCTTTAAGTCATATTGCTAAATGGTTATTTTAAAATAACTGAATTTCCTGGCATTTGGTTTATCTTAAAATAGCTGAATTAATCGGTATTTATGAAAACTTGTATATTTTATGTATTAGATGGTCCAAAAAAGCCCGTGGTTACGATCACACCATCGTCATCGGTGTATTCTGTTGGGGATGATGTAAAACTAGACTGTTTTACCATCAGTAATCCACCGCCAGTGTACAGATGGACCTTCCTATCCACGAACGCTAGCGATGAGGAACAAACTATAAACTTGAACAGAAACGGGTCTTCATTGCTATTGAAAAATCTTCATATCAACAATTCTGGAAATTATATTTGCTCTGCTTTCAATACATTTAATGGAAAGACTCTGAATGTTACATCTGTGGTATCTATATCTGTAAGAGATCCAGAAATACAACTTACCTCTGCTACACCAACAAGAGACGCCGGTCCATGTCAAACTGGGGAAATGTGTAAAGAAAGGAAAGGACAGGCTGCCGGTAGTTTCAATACTTGGATGGTAATATCGTTGATTTTTGTTCTGTTGACAGTGGTATTTGCGACATCGACTGCCTTTTTAATCATTAAAGAAAAATCAAACCTACAACACTGTTTTAGAAAAACAGATGGGAAACTGAGGTACGCGCTTTGAATTGCCACCTAATTGTAAGATCTAAAGCATAAATAGAATCAAATCATGTGTTTAGTATGAATTTCTTTTGATAAAATTTTTAGTTCTGAAAATAAACTGCCTTTTCTTTTTCTCAGTATTACCTCCTCGGACACCAAAGAAAAAGTCAATGGTGAAAAAACGTGCCACCAGGACGGGAGCAATCCGTATGATTTAGTTTTAAATTTTTCTTAAATTACCCCCTTTATCGAATTTAATGGCAAAGTCTGTTTAGGAATGGAAAAACCCTAAAATCTGGCTTATATATAACATAAAATAGAAGGGATTTTTTGTTTGTTTGTTTGTTGTTTAACGTCCCTCTCGAGAATTTTTCACTCATATGGAGATGCCACCACTTGTTGATGGAGAGCTGTAAATTTTGACGTATACTCGGCACTTAGGGCCATTAAGCAGAGGAATCTTTTTCGTGCCAGCACCTACTGCGACACGGGACCTCGGTTTATACGGTCTCATCCGAATCACCGGTCTCCACGTCCCACCGTGAGATTTGAACCCGCGACGTAAGGATCAACTCCTTACTCCGCGACTCTATAGCAAACACTCTAACCACTGCGCCACGCTGGCGACTAAAACAGAAGGTGCACAGTGGCACTTAGTAAGAAAGATTCTGTGAAAGTCTCATTAAATTTTATTCAGTGATATAGGAAGTTTTGAAGATAAGAGATGGCTACCTTTATATTAAATAAAGAATGGCAACCTCCATATTTTCCGAAGGAAAAGTAAAATAGATGGCACAATATGGCACAATCTAATTAAGATTCTTTGTAAATTTCATTTAATTTTATTCAGTGGAGGAAGAGGAGATGAGGATAAGTAATGGCTACCCCAAGTATACTAAGAAAATCCATGTTTGCACTGGAAGACCTTAAAATCTGTCCAATCGAAACGTTAAATAGGAGGTCACAACGGTACTATGTTGTGAAAGTTTCATTAAATTGCATTCAATGGCGTAAGAGGACCTGCGAATAAGGGATGGCTACTCTTAAGTTTAACTGACACCCATCACTATATATTCCCCATTTTTCAACTGCTTTAGATAATGTTGTTTTGTGCATTTAGGAAGTCAAGTGAAAACATTTTTAGACTGGAATAACACCATTCGTTCGAAAGAAACATCACAATGTTTTAGAAAATTTACAATTTATTTATAAAGCTTGCAAAACTCGTGTAAGCTTTTCGAACATAAAAATAGAATCATAAAAGTACAAGCACACTTTTTTTCTTATCTATTTAAAATTTAACTGGATCGCAGACCCTAATTTAAATTAGATTGTCTTTTGTCAGATCTTGATACAAATTGCAAATATCCGCAGTAGCTGTTGTCGATGAACAGTCATACACCTAACAGAAATAAATATTATGTTTATAAATAAACTGTTGCAAAACAATACATTATATATATAAAAAAAAATTTAAACAGTCAGCAACACATTCTTGTATTTTTGTCTAAACAGCAAATAACAGAATAAAACTGTAGTATTTATGGTATGACTTCATCTTAATGTACCGATTATTCGGCTGGTATTCAATTCAGATGGAAACATCCTTGATACACAATATTGATTATTTTGAAAGCGATCTTTTTTCTTTTTTTCAGGTATGACATTGCTTGGAGTTAATGTGAAATTTGGCCAACATTCTTAACATTAATACATCTCCAGATGGATATAATTCTCCGATTCATTGATCAAATGACATTTGTGTAGGGCATGCAGATTTTCTTTTTCCGGGATGTTTGGAACTAGACCATCTGTGTATAAAGAGTTGTTGAAAATGGAAATATCGTATCCCAGTGCTAGATGTCGCTATTATTTTCTCCCTCGTTTACTCCTCCGAAAATAAATCTTTCCTTGACTAATTTGAATAAACAACCACAAACATATTAGGTTCGGTGCGTTTGTTACAAGATTGCATTTATATAATCTTTCTCAATGCAGTACCTAACAACAAAATGATAATTTACGACAACAAAAAACATATATAATAATTATATTACATGTACATACAAATACATTACATAGTTCTTAGGGCGAGGATGGGAAAGGAAATTTGTATGTCCTAAAAATCTTGTAATAAATGTCGCAATGACCCAACACGCGCCTGACACACTATTTATACTAAGCGGCAAATCGTTCATGTGTGAAATAATTACTAAGAATAGATCGGCAATTTCCGTAATCTCAAAAACGTAAAGAAATCCATTTAAGCTTTGCATAGAAACAAAATTTCGGTACAAAACTATACTACGAGGGTTGTCCCAGAAAAACGTGAACTTTTTAAATATTTCATAAACTAACTTACCAAAGTTATTCATTTTTGGCACAATATTAGGAAATGATATTTTCGTCATTTTGATTAAATATTATAAGGTTGGAATGTGCATTTAAAAGCAGCATTTAAAAGGTGTTAAATATCGGTGGTCGGCGCACTGCAATTTCTTGACTTTCAGAATTAGCATTGCCATCTATGTTTTCTGTATTATAAGGCTGTACGGAAATATAATGTGACAAAAATTACATCCAGAGGATCTGTACGATCTAGCCCTAACAAAAAAAATACTAAAGTTAACTAAAGTTTACTATAGTTTACTATAGTATCAAAGTTTTTTAACTATAGTAAATCGAAGTATTTTACTATGGATTTCAGATTGTTATATATTTTGTTCTTCATTTCACAAATGCACTTTTTTCATATTAAATGGAAGTATTAGTTGTATATTCACATATTATTTCCAAATTTTACATGTTATTGAATTTTAGAGATTTTAAGCTTTGAAATCTCAAAGAAAATTCCCGAGTAAAGTTTCGTAGTAAATCAAAGTGTCAAAGTTTTCACTATAGTTAACTATAGTAAATTTTTGTTAGGGAGAGTACTCGTGTGTAAAAAAAATTTATACTTTGACATCATAAATAACAAAAATATGACGTCATATGACCAAACACGAGGTTCAAAGATGGATGAACTGGTCATCCGATGGAAGAAGCGTTTGGTAGGTCAACAAAAATGACGACAAAATGAAAAGTCTAGAGCTGGACATCATACGTGGAGACAGCCGTTAACTATGCAAGCAGTTAAGTTTATGATCGGGGTTGGAAAAGTGTCTATTAAAAGAATTAATTCCTTGATTTATTCTTTACTGTAGTACCTGCGAAATGGATAACTCAGTAACTAAAAGAAAATCAAATGCAGTATCGAGTTTATGCTTCGAACGCATTTTTTAAAGACGCTCGATTCCTGAACAAATTCAAAAATTCCACGAGCTACGTTTTGACGTCGTCGGTGTTGCGCCGGGAGCTATTTTGAATGATTCGTTTATCAGAGATAAAAATGTTATGTATTCAGATATTTTATTGAAATTTCTGTGAATGATGTAAAAAATGTTGATTATGGTACATCCCAATTTTTAACTTTAAAATATAAGTGAAACGAAAAATATTTAAAAAGTTCGCGATTTCCTGGGACAACCCTCGTACATGTACTTACAAAAAAAATGTACAAATTAAGGATACCTGGATTTCCTTTAATTATGTTAAATATGAAACTAAATTACACTAATAGAACTGATAAATCCTGTAAAATTTTTTTAATTTATTGATTATATTTATTGAATGTTTCTTGTTTATCTCCCATTTAAATGTATGTAAATATGCATCTGTTGATTTTTTGGAATAGTGTTGAACAATATTCATACGATCTCAAAAGATATGCTTGTAACGAGTGAAGTATATTTTAGGGTGCCGGTAAGCCTGATACGATTATTGAATCCAAATTAGTTTACCAGTGTAATTGAAAAATCAAAGAAATCCCAAAAAGACGTGTTGCGCACAGGGGCCAGTATTTTTAAAAAGATTGATCATGACGTTGTGGGAGGTAAATTACGTTTACTTTCGTGCACCGGCGTAGACTTACAATGTATATACGTTTTTTTTTATTTTCAATGTCATATTATTCTCTTATCTAAAGTATTTTTTATGAAACTTGTAATTCATGACCATTAAATGTTGCTTTTTACAATGTCAAGAAAAGAAAGACATGTTGGCAAAGAAAAAAAACTATATTGTTTACCATGTCTAAGACTTTTTTGGGACAGCCCTGGTAGGTATTGAAACCAGATTAAAAGATTTTGGAAAATGACTATAAACAGAAATGTACTTGTTGCTTTAAATGAGTTTTACAAAATGTAAATCTTTATTGATTATACAGATGCTCTTGGTAATAATTAAGGTAATTTAAAGTTTTGTTGTTTTTTTTAACAGCGTACATATACCAGTGAATTTGAGCATTCTCGTATTGACAAACATAACTATTTGCAGCATGTATGCCTGTGTAAATAGCGCATACTATCTGTTTATAAAACCTTTAACGTGTTGTTTTTGTCCCTTGCTTTCGCTGAAAGTGGGGGATATTAATTTGGGTCTGTGTCCATCTGTCCGTCCGTCTAGCTGATTTTCTGTCTGTCTGTAACACTTTCGTTTCCGCGCGATATATCGAGAATCTTTTGAGCTTTTGTAATGAAATTTTACATAACAACTCC